>NW_007232175.1:56621-155475 GCF_000164805.1 Carlito syrichta | reverse complement strand
GATGAGGTCTTGCTGCCCAGGCGGGTCTCAAACCCGCGGGCTCAGGCAATCCACTCACCTCAGCCTCCCAAAGGCGCGGGATTACAGGCTGAGCCACCGAGCCCGGCTCGGCTTTATTTTTTAAAGAGAAAAGGTTTCGCTGTGTTGCCCAGGCTAATCTGGGCTCAAGCAGTCTCCCACCTTGGCTTACCAAAGTGCTAGGATTACAGGCATGAGCCACCACACCCAGCCTTTATTTTTTTGTTTTTAATTTTGTAAAAAATTTTATGCATTTTTGGGGCAATCCTTTTGGGTCCCCTCCCACTTGTGGGAGCTTTTCTGTCCTCCCAATAAATCCTGCTTTCTCAAAAAAAAATTTTTTTTTAATGCATTTTCGGTGACAGCAACTCTTTTGATTTTAGAAAATCTTGTGCCTTTTAAAATATTTAACTAAATACAACAGTATTGGTTTTATTTGCTGCCATTTCAAATTAATATTACCCGTCATTTTATGCTAAAATTCTGTTTTTTAGTCATCTATTATTAATTATTTAAAAATTATTACATATATAGTAAGAGTGGTAGATATTAAGGTAAATTGACTGTGTTTTGTTCATTAACTTTTTATTGGCATTTCTTCCTGTTTGAATAGATTCCAAAATTATTATGTAAGACCAGAATGTAAAAACACAGAAATACGCTTTTCTCTTTATGTCCTTTTGCACCAAGTCTGATAATTGGCAGGTTTTAGTTCTAATACAGGAAGAAAGGTTGGTGAAAGGGGAGTAACATCAACTTGTTTTTAGTAAAGGAAACCCACACTTCACCAGCTCATTAAATGACTTCTGGATATTATGGTCGTGGCAGATAAGGCTACATATTGAGCACCCCCTCCCCTTCTTCTTCTTCTTTTTTTTTTTTACAGAAACATTTGTCAAAAATTCCATATGGTATCTGACTTTAGTATTGAATAATAGAAGTTCTGGAATCAGTGACTAATGACCTGGCATGATTAAAAGTTGGCTAGGTAGCAGGAAATTATTAGTCATTAGTGGAATATTTTAAATGTGAAGCACTAGGATGTGCAATAGTGTTGGTGTTAATTAAAGAGTAAATTCTAATAAATTATTTTACTTTCTTATGGTGATAATTATAGATTTAGGAAAAGCTTTACTCAGGATAACTGTGTGAATTGACTTCTTAATCATGAATTCCATGTCTAGGGATTTTCTAAATTTGAAATATATCTAAGGTCAGTGCCTGGGTTGTAGTACATGTCTATTGTTAATTTGCTGAGTGACTGGATTACATAATGAAATTCCATGCTTTTTAAATAGTCTATAAAATGAATTAAATTCAGTAATCTCTTAGGTCTCATGTCACTCAAAATACTCTGTTAAATGCAGTTGTTTTAGAAATAGGCATTCAATACAAGATGCTTTTCAAAACACTTTTTCTGTCTAGGTATTAAAATAGGTATATTGTTTGCAAACGAATTGAGGCATTTTCTGTTAATAACTTTTTATTACCTGCCATACCCTGTATGTGAAATAAACTTAATGCTAAAAATATGAAATTCTGGGCTTATGTATGAATCCCACTGTGAATGAGGTGATAAGCCTTTCTGAATATCAGTTTTCTTACCTATAGACAATAATCTCTGTACAGCATATCTTTAAGGGACAGATAGCATAATATATGTAAAGCATTTTGTAAATTTTAAGTAATTCGTAAAGTTTAAGGTAATATTAATTTGAAAGAACATGCAAAAACAAAGAGTCCCTGGGACTTTAATAGTCAACATTAAACTAAATTAAAATGAAGATAAAAGGTTAACTTTGGCCAGGTATAGTGATTCATCCCTGTAAATCCTAACGCTTTGGGAGGCTGAGGTGGAAGTCTAGGAGTTTGACTTGAGTCTAGGAGTTTGAAACCAACCTGGGCAACACAGCAAGACCTGTCTCTACAAAAAACTAGCCGGGCTGGTTGTACACACCTGTAATCCTGGCTGCTTGGGAGACTGAGGCAAGAGGATCACTTGAGCCCAGGGAGTTTGAGGTCACAGTGAGCTATGATTATGCCACTGCACACCAGCCTGGGGAGAGAGTGTGAGACCCTATCTGTTAAAAAAAAAAAACCAAAACTTTATAAAGCAAAATTTGAAAACTAAAAAAAAATAGACAACAAAAATCCTCATAATATTCAGAAAGATCATTTAAATTTGCAAAACAAGAGAATCATCTTAATATGACCAGATTGTAAGACATCTGAGATGGTCTGGTTAAAACTAAACTTGCATTAAAATAAAGTAAACATAACACATGTTCATTGTCAAAAATAAGAATGCATAATTGACTGAAATAAAAGTACATTTACTTTTTAACTCTTCTCACTTCTTAACTGTCTCCTTTTCTAGAGACAACCCTTGTTAACAAACATTGTGTATTTATGCATTCAGTAAATATTTGTTGAGCAAAATTCTATATGGCACATACCATTGTATATTCATTGTGTTGAGTGGCGGGGATGAAATAGCTAACAGATATGATTCTCTGCCCTCATAGTATTTATATTCTGTTAGTAGAGACAAACAATAAGCAGGAGAATGAATAGACAAAATAATTATACCTTTTTTGTCTACTTAAAGGAAGTAAAAAAAAATGCTCTGATAAAGAATTTTTAGGGTTAGAATGAGAGTTATTTTAAACAGGGTAGACAGAGAGGGCCTTTCTGAAGCAGTGATAGTTAAATTGAGACCTGAAAGGTTAGAAGGAGCCTATGTGTGTTTTGTACTTACACATTCATATACACATGTTCGTGAACTTATTTGCAGAAGTGAAATCATATTTTTCTGTGACTTTATAGAGCAGTGTCGTGTGGACCTGGCAGAACTTACAGGATAATCTTATTTTTTTTACTGCTCTATACTTATCAGACTATATTGTGAGAAAATTTGTGTTTTCGACTTCCTGATAACAGCGTCAAATTTTTTTGAAATACAGTTTAAAAATAATTTAGAATTCATACATGCTTTCATCAGACCAGCCTATTTGTAATAATTTATCTTGCATAGTTACTAAGTATTTAAGGATTGACATGTTAGACTAGCATAAATCTGCAAACATCCTAATCAGTACAACCAATAAAAGGCTAGTTTAGGTTGGTCGCGGTGGCCCATACCTATAGTCGTTGCACTTTGGGAGGCTGAGGTGAGAGGATTGCCTGAGCCCATGGGTTCGAGACCAACCTGGGAAACTTGGTGAGACCTTATCTCTACAATAAATTAAAAAATTAGCCGGGTGTGGTGGCGTGCGCCTGTAGTTCCAGCTACTTGGAAGGCTGAGGTGGAAGGATTGCCTGAGCCAAGCAGGTCAAGGCTGTAGTGGCCATGAGCATGTCACTGTACTCCAGCCTGGGCTACAAAGTGAGAATCGAACTCAAAAAAAAAAAAAAGCTAGTTAAATACCTGAATTCAACAGAATACTCAGTAGCTGTTAAAAAGAGTAAGGTAGGTCTGTGTATGGAAAATATCCAGGTTATTTGTAGTCTGATTTCATTTGTGGAAAAGATGAGAGGGAAAGCTATAAATGTATATATGCTTGTATGTGCAAGAACGATTTGCAGTTGTACACATCTGTTGATGGCGTTTATGTCTGAGGAATGGCGGTTACGTCTGAGGAATGGGGACTGGAAAAGTCTGAAGATAGGGAGGAAAAGACAAGCAATGTATTATAAATTTTTAGGAAGCCAAATAAAATCAATTATAAATTAAACTTGAAATACTTAAATCTGTACTTACTGACTTCTAGTTTGTTCAGGGTAGTTTTAATCTTTTTGAGATTTCTTGAAACAGAATGCTGTGGGAGAAAAAAATAGGTTAAAAGTATTTGGCAGCCATCTCCAAATGTTGATTATTAGAACATTTTTTTTGGTTTGTTTTCTAGAAAGTGAATCTTGTCATACATATACTAACATGCTTAAGTATACTTTAT
This sequence comes from Carlito syrichta, assembly GCF_000164805.1. Classification (NCBI taxonomy): domain Eukaryota; kingdom Metazoa; phylum Chordata; class Mammalia; order Primates; family Tarsiidae; genus Carlito; species Carlito syrichta. The sequence goes on along the minus strand of NW_007232175.1, from coordinate 151,504 downwards.
TAAAATACTAAAAGCTAATTTGTTCTGCTAACCCAAGTATTTTATCGAGTACATGTGCTGTGTAAATAGAGACTTACAGTTATCTGGCAGAGGCCCTACTGCATAGGCTCTTAGGGGAGATGATGCAAGATCATATCTGGCTAGAATAGACCTTAGAGATCTGAGCATGTTGTTTAGCTGAGCTGGAGACTGAGTTAAATGACTGACCTTAAAATAACTAGTGAGCATCAAAGTCAGGGCTGATACCTAGGTTTTCAGTTTCAAAATTCACATACCACTTTAACAAGCTTTAATATTTTCAAGTCAAAAATTATTTATGCTCTCTTTTTTCGACTTGTGTTCTCCTAATTTCAGATTCAATCTTTTAAATCAATATGAGTGTAATTACTTATTGACATAGTTGGTCATTGTGTAATTTTGCTAGGATGACCATACATCAGGTGTGCCTAGGGCAATCTCAGTTTACGTCTGTAATCCCAGCATAACTGCCAAAATGCCTTCTGTCACTCTTAGAGAAGTATCTGGGTGTGAACAGTATATTCCATGCTCAGCCCCATTATTGCCATTTTATTGCATCTGAAAGGTTCTATACAATGCCAGGGTAGAAGTTTTGGATTATGAATCTAAATAATTGTAATGCAAGCTGTGCAGAATACCAAGATGCTGTCTAATCTAAGTGGGAAGAAGTGATTCCTGCTAGTTTAGGCAAGCAAGGAAGATTTCTTGAAGAATGTGGCATTTGAACTGAGCTAGAAGGATGGGTGAGATTATAGACTGGTAAGGTTGCGTGAAGATGGAAAGAAGATTACATTTCAGATGCTCAAAGAAGGCTCAAAGTGCATTTGGAGATACTAAGCAGGTCAGTTTGCCAGTGTTTCAGGAGGTATGAATCCAGGAATATACAAGGAGGGATCCCCCAAAAACAGAATTATCGTTTGAAGGGTGGGCCCTTGTAATACAGGCATCCTCCCCCTCCTCCCCCAGGTAAGTGTTCTAGGAACTCATCGGCATCAGTGTATCAGCTAGTGTTGCTGTGAGAGGCTCAGTTGGCTTCAGTGAGGTTTTGTTTTTGTTTTTAAGATTCTTTCAGTGCATTTGCCCATTTTATGATGGGTAATTTACAAATCCACCTGCCCACACCACACTAAGTGTTTAGTAGTTTTGACCAAAATTACATGATCCCCATGCCTCACTGTCCCTGCTCACCTGATCTTACCCAGAGTGACTTTTTGTTTGTTTGTTTCTTCGGATGAAGAAAATCCTCAAAGAGGAGAAATGTTTTGACGATGTGGAATAGGTGAAACAAAAACAAGAGAAGCACTAAAAGGCATCCAAATTGACAAGTTCAAAAACTGAGAAGTAGAAAAAACATCTTGATAGGGGTATAGCATCAAGCTGAGAGTACTTTGAAGGCAAGTGAAATTAAAACATGTAAGAATATATGCACAATTTTATATAAATAAACTCCAGGTTTTTTGGGGGGGTTCCCCTGTCATACATCTGGGAAGGTGTGTTTAGACCCAGTTATTTAATGTCAAGTCAAAGGGTCAGGATTTTTTGAGTTGGAAGACCAGCAATTTCCAAGTGCATAAGGAAATAAGAAGCATGTTAGAGGATTAATGTATTGGAGGTGTGTTTAGTGGTTTCAGAGGGGGGACATATGGACTCTGTCATACCAATTAGGAGGGTCTTGTGCCAAACCAGATGTGGTGTTTAAGGGCCTCAACTAGTTGGTAGCATTTGAGAGAGACTTTCTTTTCATGCCCTAAAGGCTTTATATTACTCCATTTGCATTGTTGTAAAGGAATACCTGGGATGTGTAATTTCTAAAGAAAAGTTTATTTGGGACATGGTTCTGCAGACTGTGCAAGAAGAGTGGCTCCAGCATCTGCTTCTGGTAAGGTCTCAAGAAGTGTCCACTTATGGCAGAAAGACAAAGGATGAGCAGGTGTGTCACATGGTGAGAGAGGAGGAGGTCCCGGGTTTTTCTTTTTTTCTTTTTTTTTTTGAGTTGGAGTCTCACTCTGTCGCCCAGACTGGAGTGCAGTGGCCGCTCCCAGCCACCGCAGCCTCAACCTGCTGGGTTCCGGTGATCCTTCCGCCTCAGCCTTCCAAGTAGCTGGAATTACAGGCATGCGCTACCACGCCCTACTGATTTTTTTTAAAATTTATTGTAGAGATGAGGTCTCGCTGCCCAGGTGGGTCTCGAACCCGTGGGCTCAGGCAATCCACTCACCTCAGCCTCCCAAAGGTGTGGGATTACAGGCTGAGCCACCTAACCCGGCCGGGTTCTTCTTAACAATCAGCTCTCAAGTGAATGAGCAAGAATAGAAGAACAGAGCAAGAACTTACTCTAAACCACGAGAAAGGCACAAAGCCACCCATTCATGAGGAATCCATCCCTGTCCCCTCAACCCAAACACCTCCCACTCGGCCCCACCTCCAGCACTGGAGATCAGTTTTCAACATGAGATTTGAATGGATAAGCATTCAAACTGTACCAGTCTTATACATAGTAAATATTTAATAAATTTTGGGTAGATATTCTTGCAAAAGAAAATGGGACAAGATTTAAGATATATAGGATATTTAGGATAAGAGAGAAGACTGGAGTTTTATACTAAATAGAAATAGAGGTATTCTCTATAAATCTAAGGATGTGATCTTTATTCTACTTAGGTTAAGAAAGTTTGTCTTCATTGCTGTTGTGTTGTGCTGCAATGAATGCTCTATTTTTAGATAGCTTTGGTGAGTAGATATATAATTAAAGTATAACTAGAGTGTTTAATGTGAACATTAATTCATCTTTGCCCAAAAGTCATGTATTTTAACACTTGAACTTGTGAGATCCAGATAATAACTTAGTGACTCAGTAATAATTTTTGGTGTTTGGCAGTTAAATAGAAGTCCTGCAAATGACCTTTTCTGGATACAAAGATACATTTAGAATTATCAAAGAACAAGCTTGAATTTGAATTTGAGGATATTATTTTATTATAAAGAAAGAATCTATTATGCAGTGCTAAAACACCAGAAGGAGGATAGTATGTCTGAATATCTTTTAATTGGTAGCTATATTTAAAAGATGCTAAATTATACAATAATGTCATAGTTGGCAGAATATCATTTGAGTCTGAAAGACATCGCTGACAATCTGGCTGCTTGTATACTTGATTTCATGTAGTTTCAATGCTGGATCAGTGTGTTTTTCATTTTAGGTTATGGTGTTTTTGGAATTGAGATTATCTCCCAATTGATGCATACTAAAGAGACTACCAGAAATAAAAAGTGAAGTATAATTTGATATGCATTTTGAGGAATGTATTTCTTTGGTATTAACATTTTAAATGTTACTACCATCTCATTACTACTATAACTTTGTCTTATATTTTACCTGTATGCATATTTTTCTTAATCTTTATTTACTACCAGAATTATCATCTGAATTTCCCTTATACAGCCTGTACCTGAGCATTGTAGACCATGAATGATAAAATGAATGTGAGAGACCTTTCAACTGGATGATTTTCTCCTGTTTTAGAGTTTCTCTTCAGTTTACATTCTCTTACAAATTTGAGTAGTTGTAGTTTCTTTTAAAGTAGTTTTGTTAAAGGTCTTGATTAGGGATTACTTGAATTCTCTTGCATGTTAAATAATGTCAGGAAATAAAATCTAGAATTTGGACTTCTGAATCTGAATCTTTAAAAATGTTAATGCTGTTTCTCTCTCATCTACATCTTAGAAAATTGGTTATGATCAGAGTTAACATAAATCATTAAGCTCATTGAAACAAAGTCAGTTTTTCCTTTTTATTGGACTAAATGGGGAATGAGCAGAAATACCTTCATACGTTTTGCCGTCCTCCTTTCCTCTGGGGTGTTGGAATCTTACTGAGGGGACAGCGTTTTGGTTTAGGATGAAAGGAGAGAAGGCTGTCTTTTCTGGGCTCACTGCTGTGGCGGGTGCGTCATTAACATGTGGCACGCCTTTTTTAATGAGTGCCTTTGATGTCAGGAAATAGTCAGATGACTTCCTTAAAATTAAAACATCTTTCCCTCACACAAGAGTGGGAGGAGTATTTGTGTTCATTTTATTTTATAACTTCCTTCTATTGTTTACGTAAGTCATGTGTTGAAAACCAGCAGTTCACTGCAAGGGCTGCTTATCAAAGCACACACATACTAAAACCTTCCCAATAGTGCATGTTCCTGTCAGATTAGTTTTCTACCTATGAAACTGAGTTCCTCAGAGGAGAAGCTCTAACGTTTGTGGGATCATTCACATGCAACTCTTACTCCCTTACATTGACACTGTTTCATACTCAAAATATGTAACCTTAGATATCTTTGCAAGTTTATGTTCACATTGCATTTTGTCACTAACTAGTCTCTTAGCTATTCAGCAGCTGTATTTCAGGTATTTAATAGCTTTGGATTATTTCATTTTGGAATATGTTATTCTCTTATAGCTAGGGAGACCGAGTATCAATTTCATAAGCACTAACTTCAGCTGGGCCTCAGATTCCTGGGAGATTCTGTTAGATTCTCATGAGGAACTTCCTCCCACTTCCCTGTATATCAATTCTTTGAAAACTTTGTGATCCTCACACCAACTGTTCTCTTATTTCAGCAGATGACCCCATATTTCCCATTCATTGGAATTTAATACCTTTTTGTGATCTAATTCATAGTCAGTTTTTTGGTGACAGTTCTATGGGTGTTAATCTGCTGAATATTATAGTTTGTAAATATCTATTAAACTCAATTGTATTCTTTAAATTTGTTAGAGCATAACCAGTTTTCATCTACTTGATCAGTTTCTAAGAAAATCTGTTTCTAAGAAAGTATGATTCCAGATTTGTTCAATTCTTGAATTTCTGTCTATTATTGTTTCACATATTCAGAAACTGTATTGTTTATGTGTTAGAAATCATGGTCTATCTTCCTTGTGAATTACTCTGTTTCATCAGATGGAAGACACTATGTATTTTAAGATACAATCTGATTTCAGAGATATTAAAATGTAGAAAAGAATCAAGAAAACAGGGTATTGTTTCATCAGCTGGAAACACTGATTTTACTTTCAACCGTTTTTTCCTGATACTGACATTGCTATCCTGCTTTTGTTTTAGGGTTATTGACTGTAAACTTTATACTTACTGTCCTTATGAATCTGACATCTTAATTTTTTTTCTGCTTATCAAATGGCTACCTTTAAAAATGCGACTCACATTTAGCTATATATACATACCTCTCCCCAGCAGCACATAGAGTTAGTCATGATCTCTTTTGCCTCACCAGACAATTGAAGAACTTCATCATGTTTTCACTGCATGTCTGCTCTATTGTGCCTTCTCCTAAGCAATATTCTCTGGGCTACAATTTTTGCTTTCTTGGATTCATTGTTCTTAGTTTATTATGCATGATTATATTTTATGATAAATTTCTCAGAAAGGGTGTGTAAGAAGTAAATTTTTAGGACTTTGCATGTCTGAAAATACATTATTTTCATAAGGCTTCATTGTCTTTTAGCATACTGTTAGGAATCAGTTTTTCATTAATTTGTTGATTTCAGATGGCCTACTTTATTCTCTGAACGTTTTAGGGATTTTTATCTTTATCCTTTGAATCCTGAAATTTCATGGCATGGATTTTCTTTCTTCCTCAATCCCTAGTTTCATATTGTCCAGCATTGAGTAGTTTCTTTAAATTTAAAGACTTGCATCTATTTAGGTCAGAAAAAGTCTTATATTGTTACCTATTTGACTATTTATTGCTCTTGCTGATTCTGCTATCTCGCCTTAGACTTTTCTTTTATGTTCCACCTCTTGTCCTTCCATTTTGTACTCTGGGAAAATCCCTAGAATTACTTTCTAGTCTACTGATTTTCTCTTTTTGAGTCCAATATGCTTTTCTATCTATATTTATAAGGAACTTTATTTTAGGATAGTATTCGATTTATAGAAATGTTATTAAGATAATTCAGAGTTCCCATATATCCCACACCATTTCCCCCTACTGTTAATATCTTGTATTGATATAATAAATTTGTCACAGTTAGCTAACCAAAATTGATGCATTTCTATATTAACTAGAGTTCATACTTTATTCAGATAACCTTAACTTTTATCTAATGTGTTCTTTCTGTTACGGGATTCTATCTGGAATACCATATTACATTTATTCATCATGCCTTAGTAAGGTTGTCTTAATAAAACTATGACAGTTTCTCAGACTTTCCTTGTTTTTGAACACCTTAATAGTTTTGAGGAGCGCTGGTAAGATGTTTTATAGGATGTTGCTCATTAAGAACTCGTCTACTGTTTTTCTTATGATTAGACTGGGAATATGGGGTTTTGGGAGGAAGATAACAGAGATTAAGTATCATTTTTACCACATCATATAAAGAGTACATACTCAACATGACTTATTTATATTAATGTTAACCCTGATCATTTGGCTGAGGTGTGTTCGTCGAGTGTCTTCACTGTAACTTTTTTTTTAACCCTTTCCATACTGTACTTCCTTCCATACTTCCATTGGAAGTCACTCACTATACACAGTCTACACTTAAGGATTGGAAAGCTATGCTGTACTTCCTTGTGGGCAAAGTGTTTACATAGATAATTTGGAATTCTTCTACATAGGAGATTGCTTGTAGACAAGTTATAGTTGTGTCATGCTTTTTAATTCACTCTGACAATCTCTGTCATTTAATAGGCATATTTAGTCTACTTACATTTAAAGTGATTGTTGCTGTAATCAGATTAATATCTACCATGTTGGTGACTGTTTTCTTTCTTTCTTTCTTTTTTCTTTTTTTGAGTTGGATTTTCACTTTTGTCACCCAGGCTGGGGTACAGTGGCACGCTCATGGCCACCCCAGCCTCAACCTGCTAGGCTTAGGCAGTCCTTCCACCTCAGCCTTCTAAAAATCTGGAACGGCAGATGCACACCACCACACCTGGCTAGTTTTTTTGTGATTTATTGTAAAGACGAGGTCTCACCAAGTTGCCCAAGCTGATCTTGAGCCCCCCAGGCTCAGGCAATCCTCTTGCCTCGGCCTCCCAAAGTGCTGGGATTACAGGCTGAGCCACTGCGCCCAGCCAACTGTTTTCTTTCATTTATTGCATTTATTATTTATTTCTATTCCTTTCTCTGCCTTCTCCAGTTAGAGTATTTTATATTATTCTATTTTATCTCCTGTCTTAGAATTTTGATCATGCTTCTATGTAAAAATTTTTAGTGGTTGCCCTAGATTTTATAGTATACATTTTAACTCAGCTGAGTTTGTCTTCAGACAACACTGTCCTGCCTCTTGTGTATTACAGGTACTTTATAATAGAGTATTCCCAGTTCTTTCCTTCCATTCCTTGTTATATCACTTATCCATATGCTATTGCCATCCAATATATTGTCACTGTGATTGCTTTAAACAAATAGTTACTTTTTAGCTCAATTAAGAATAATAAAATATTGTGTTTTACCTTCATTTGTTCCTTCTCCAACACTCTTTCTTCATGCAGTCTCAGGTTTCTGACTTGTATCATCTTCCTTCTGCTTGAAGAAACTTCACATCTCTTGCAGGGCAAGTTATCTGATGATTAATTCTCTTAGTGTTTGTCTGATAAAATCTTTATTTCTCATTCACTGTTGAAGTATAATTGTGCTGGATTTAGGATTTAAGATTGGTGGTTTTTTTTTTTTTTTTTCTTTTTGAGTTGAAGTCTCACACTGTCACCCAGATTGAAGTGCAGTGGCACGCTCCCGGCCACCACAGTCTCGACCTGCTGGGCTCCAGCAATCCTTCTGCCTCAGCCTTCCAAGTAGCTGGAACTACAGGCATGCGCTACCATGCCCAGCTAATTTTTTTTATTCTGTTGTAGAGATGAGGTCTCGCCAAGTTGCCCAGGGTGGTCTCGAACCCGCGGGCTCAGGCAGTCCACTCACCTCAGCCTCCCAAAGCGCTGGGATTACAGGCTGAGCCACCGAGCCCGGCTGGTAGTTCTTTTTCTTACAACACTTCAAACACTTCACTCTCTTCTCGTTTATGTGGTTTTTGACATAAAATTCACCATAATTCTTACCATTGTTCCTCTAGAAGTAAGTTGTTCTTTTAAGATTTTGTCTTTGGTTTTCTGTAGTTGGGATATGATGTGCTTAGTTGTAGATTTTAAAAATATTCATTGTGCTTGGTGTTCTCTGAGCTTCCTGGCTCTGTGGTAGGGGGTGTTTGTCATTAATTTTGGAATATTCTCAGCTATTTTTTTTTTATATAGTTCTTCTTCTTTTGATATTCCAAGTAGATGCATGTTCCACCTTTTAATATTGCATCACAGTTTTGGATGATCTGTTTTTCAATGTTTTTTTTTCCTCTTTTCATTTCAGTTTGGGAAGTTTCTGTTGACCTTTCTTTAGGTTGACTAATTCCTTCTTTAGCCATGCCAAATCTCCTGATGAATCCATCAAAGGCACTTTTCATTTCTGTTAACTGCATTTATTCATAGTATTTCCTTTTGATACTTTACCACAGTTCTTTCTGCTTACTAGTCTCTTCCTGCATGTTACCCACTTTTTTTCATTAGCGCCCTTAGCATAGTGGTCATAGTTGTTTTAAATAATGTCTGATAACTCCAACATCTTTGTCATGTCTGTGTCTTTTTCTGATGGTTGTTTTGTTTCTTCAAATGGGTTTTTTTCTTGCCTTTTGACATGCTTTGTAATTTCTTGTCGAAAGCTAGGCATCTTGTATCAGGTCTTAGGAACTGAGATAAATAGCTCTTCAGTGTGAGGATTTATGTTAATCCAGCTAGAAGTTGTGTTTAATGTTTGTTGTAACTGTTAAGTTCCAGAGGCTTTGAGTTTCCTTAGCAGACTTGATTTTTTTTTATCTCTACTCTTGACTTTAGAACTTTCCTAAGTATTACTCCTCAGAGTCTTTTTCTTGCAGCTCTTTCAGCTGTAACCCACTATTATACTTGAGCCTCGTTTGTGTGGTGTTAAGATGTGGAAGAGAGGAGCATTCTGTAATCCTTTGATTAAGTTTCAGGTTTTTTGTGGGCTTATGTCTCATGACTGTGACCTTTCACAAGTGTTTCTCCAGTTGTACAGCATTCTCCCCCCTGCTCCCAACTCCCTTCCCCACCTGTCATGTTCCCAGTCTATTTCCTTAAATCCCTGTCCCCTCTTAACTGTGGGCTGTTGTAGTCCCCTCTGCCTCCCTCAGATGAAACAGGAAAGCTGAAGGAAGTGGGAGGGGCAAAGGATTCTTTTCCTCCCGCTGGATAAGGCTTCAGAGTTGTGCTCTGGAAAAGGCTCTCAGCATGTTTCACGATGGTTATTCTTCCTCTCTCCCTGCCAGAGACAGAAGGGAATCCCTTGGGTCTTCATGGTGAGAACCTGGTAGAGTTCCTAGAGGGAAAGCCCATGGAAATACGGAGTCACCCTGCAGATGGTGATCCCAAGGATATCACATTCTCACACTAGTCCTCTTTTAACCTCCAGCAATTTCTAAAAATTACCTTTTAAATATTCCTACTAGTTTATGGTTCCAGTGACTTCTGCTTCATGTAAGCAGATCTTGGTTGCTGTGTCTCTGGATACACCTGTCTCTACAGGTTTTTTTTTTTTTTTGAGTTGGAGTCTCACTCTGTTGCCTAGACTGGAGTGCAGTGGCCGCTCCCAGCCACCGCAGCCTCAACCTGCTGGGTTCCGGCCATCCTTCCGCCTCCGCCTTCAGAGATTTTGAGGTGGCAGTTTGCCCTGCAGTCTCATTTCTGTGGTGAGTCCAAGAAAATTCATTCTTGTTGAGTTTGTCCAACTTTTTCTTCTTTGAAGCATGGGAATGGTGATTTTCAACTCTTTACATGCCAGAGCTGAAACCGGACATCTCTCCTGCCTATATTTTAAATTTTCAATATCTTGAAAAATTTTTTAAATGACAGTTTATTCTTTTTGTTTGTTTGTTTGTTTTGAGTCAGAGTCTCACTCTGTCACCCAGATGGAGTGCAGTGGCCGCTCCCGGCCACCGCAGCCTCGACCTGCTGGGCTCCGGCGATCCTTCCACCTCAGCCTTCCAAGCAGCCGGAACTACAGGCGCACGCTACCACGCCCGGCTACATTTTGATTTATTGTAGAGATGAGGTCTCACCAAGTTGCCCAGGCAAATCTCGAACCCACTGCCTCAGGCAATCCACTCTCCTCAACCTCCCAAAGGCGCAGGATTATAGGCTGTGCCACCGAGCCTGGCTAACAGCTTATTCTTGTATGATTTTCTAATCTTTGATATCTCTTAAACGTTTTCTCTTGCTTACTTGCTATGTTACCTTTATTATTTCTCTTGTTGAATTTTGTGCCTCTCTTTCATTGTTAATTCCAGGTGGTTTAGCTTCCTTTTTCTTACTTGTTTTTTATTATCTCTGATCACCTGTTGTTGACCTGTGCCAAGTGCACAGAAGTTTGTCATAAGTATTCTTGGGCTAAAACCTTAAATGTCCCTGGCCCAGGTATTCCATAGATAGTTCTTTCTTGCATTGCCCATCCATTTTCTCTTGTCTTGGACTCTGTGGAACAACTCTGGTCTTGCTTATCTGCTCATCTGAAAATTTTTTTTTTCTTAGCAAGATTTGGTTGTAGATTTTTCCTATTCTTTTGTTTTCATCAAACCACTTTCTGTCTTTTAAGAATTCTTTAATGTTTTATTTTATGGATGGAACATTTTAGAAATCTTTTTACTTTTTTTTTGGCAGCACAGTCTTGCTTTGTCTACCCAGGCTGGAGTGCAGTGGTACAGTCATAGCTCACTGTAACCTCGAACTCCTGGGCTCAAGCAATCCTTCTACCTCAGCCTCCCAAATAGCTAGGACTATAGGCACACAGTACCACACCCAGCTAATTGTTTTGGTTTTTTAAGAGATGGAATCTTGCTGTGTTGCCCAGGCTGGTCTAGAACTACTGACTTCAAGCAGTCTTCCCGCCTTAGCCTCCTGAGTAGCTAGGATTTCAGTTGCACGTTACTGCACCTAGTAGCATCCTTTCTTATGTAAGTTGTCGTTTCTGTAACTTGAAGAGATTTTGGTTGGAAGGGAAAGTAGACATGTATGCTCAATCCAACTTAATCTTATCTCGTTCACTTTAAATTAATGAATAGGTTTGTTATTAATAATAGAAATTTGATAATTATTGAGCACTTACTCTGTGGCAGGAAACATAATAAATGCTTTAAAGAGATTTTCTTTTGATACATCAACATATCAAAGTGAATACTGTTATTATTTGTATATGAGGGGTACCAAAAAACCCCAGAATTATCTTTGGTGGGTGGGGCCCCTTGAGCACACTCAGAATTTGTTCCTCCAAATCAAATGATCAACCAAAGTTTTTATCTGGAAGTTTTGAGAAGGTTGTGTCATGACTTTTGGAAATCCTGAGTTGTGACAAACAGGTGATGTTCTTCCACCATGACAGGGCGTCTGCCCATACCTCACTGAGTGTTCAGCAGTTTTTGACCCAAAATGCCATGACCCCTGTGCCCCACCCTTCCTATTCACCCAATCTCACCCTGAGAGGCTTCTTTTTTGTTTCCCTGGATGAAAAAAATTCTCAAAGGGAAATATTTTGCTGATGTGGAAGAAGTGAGACAGAAAGTGGCAGAAGTACTAAAAGGCATCAAAATCAATGAGTTTGAAAACTGTTTTGAGCAGTGGAAAAAGTGTCTCAATTGCATCAGATGAAGAGTACTTTGTAGGTGACTGAAGTTTAAACATGTAAGAATAGAGACATAATTTTTTATTTAAAAAATTCCAGGTTTTTGGGGATCCCCCCTCATACATACTTAAGAAAACTGATGCTTACAAACTTGAAGTGACCGGTACAGGACCATACAGCAAATGTGTCTCTTAGAGCTGGGATATGAACCTAGCTTCTACCCCACCAAACCCAATTAATTCCAGTTCCTCACTTACCTTACATCACTATGTCATTCATGTTGCTTTGTTCATAAGATGTTTCTTTCTATGCAGACCAAATCCTGTATACCTTTCAAAGCCCCAGCTGTAAATGCCAGCTCATCTGCAGTGCTCTTGGCAATCTTCCAGCAGCAAGAGGATTCTTAATTTCATTTTACATTTATTTGATCTCCTTTCTTGCACTTTCTACTTTATATACATATATATGTGTGTATATATATACACACACGTGTATATATATACACACATATATATGTAGTTATTTGATGCATACAATTTTTGCCTTAGTAAATTTTTGCCTTATTTTACATATATATGTAGTCATTTGATGCATACAATTTTTGCCTTACTAAACAATAAGATTTCTAGGAAGATTTGTGTCTTCTCTCATTTATGTCCTTTATAATTCTCAGGACCACCCAGCATGTAATATTTCAGTAGATATTGTTAATAAATAATTGAGTGTATTTAGTTTAATTTCTGCCTTTAATTTATAAATGCATTCTTATTAGCTTATAATAAATATTTGTATGGATTTTATTTAAATATGATTTAGGGATCTTGAACATATCTGTCTTTTTTTTTTTTTTTTTTTTTTTTTTTGAGTTGGAGTCTCATTCCATCACCCAGACTGGAGTGCCATGGCATACTCCCAGCTACCCCAGCATCCATCTGCTGGGCTCTGGCAGTCCTTCTGCCTCAGCCTTCCAAGTAGCCGGAACTACAGGTGCACGCTACCATGCCCGGCTAACTTTTTTAGTTATTGTAGAGACAAGGTATCGTGAAGTTGCCTGGGCTGATCTCGAACCCGCGGGCTGAAGCAATCCACTCGCCTTGACCTCCCAAATGCTGGGATTACAGGCTGAGCCACTGAGCCCGGCCAAACATATCTGTCTTAATCCTGCTTTTGGGATTAATATTTATGAATATCCAGGAAATGGCAAATAATTATAGTACTAATTAGAGGCTTCTCATTATATTGGCATCAATAAAGGTACCTGAATATGTGTGCAAATTTCAAGGAGATTCAGGTCACTTGGAAGTTATTTGCATACTAACTAAATATTTTGATTCTCTTTCTAGAAGTTAAATAATAAGGATTATAATATGAAGGGTGATTCCCAAATCAAAAGTAGGCATCATCAAGTAAATCATTATTTCTGTCACAAGACCTTTAAAGGAAAATAGCATGTCTGTCAAATCTAACACAGTTTCACAAAGCAATCTGATTATAAGGTATCTTTCTTTTAAATAGTACATAACAAAGAAGTTTGTGCCATTCCAAATAAGTGATATGTCAAACATGGAATCTCTGAGATTTATTAGCAAGATTAGTTTTTTTCTATTTCAGAACATCATAGAATTTTAGAATTAGAAATTTTACCTGTACTGTGACTGTCATAACCCTTAACATTTTCCAGTGATAGGGCATTCTTTCTCACATGACATTCCATTCTATTGTTTAGTAGAACTTTATTTTTTTTTTAATTATTTCTTATTCTTTTTTTTTTTTTTTTTTTGAGTTGGAGTCTCACTTTGTCACCCAGACTGAAGTACAGTGGCACGTTCCTGGCCACTGCAGCCTTGACCTGCTGGGCTCCGTCTTAACTGAAACCTGCCTCTCTTTTCTAAAGCATCTTTCTTGCTTATACTTTGAACTTGTAGAATCTATAAAATCGTAAGATTGTCATGCTAACTTCCATGACAGCCACTGTGGGGCATCCCACAGGATACAGTAGGGCCTCAGCAGTGAGGATATCACTGTTTCTTTGAGTCTTCTAAAAGCGATGTTTCTAAACTAGACTGTGACAGTGTAACAGGATGCTAATCCTGTGTCATCACCCATGTGTAGCATTATTCCTCTGCTTTAGACTTCTTTAATTTAATATTGTTTTATTTTAAATTTGGGGAGAGTGCTGAATTTAATTAGCTTGGGAAGAGGGGAAGAAATCTTTGTCTTTTCTTTTGCTTCTCACTTATGAGCTTCCACGAAATATGACTACTCTGTTGGGAGACACCACTAGGAGCAACCCATATACAGCCGGAAATCATTATAACTGCCATATATTTTTCAGTGGCTCCTTTACATGATAGATTGCTCTCAGGAGCAAATACTATACAGCTCTTCTCATATTCTGTGAGTGTTTTTATTTTTAATAAAGTGCTGTGATTAATAGCCTAGTGTAATGTTGTTTCCCCATTGAGTGTAAATGCTCATTTGAATATCTTTAATCTGAAGGAACAGTTGTTTTATTGGACTCTTGTTGTGTTTCTGTGCTTCTCAAGGTTTTATTGCTTTCTTTGGGCTATTTGCAGTGGGGGGGAAATGATCTTTATCAGAATTGTGGAGTAGGACTCAGCAGAGAAATTTTGAGGATGAATACTGAGATACTTGAACATTCATATATGCTTTTTTTTTTTGAATTGGAGTCTCACTCTGTCGCCCAGGCTGGAGTGGCATGGCACACTCACAGCCACTCCAGTGTTGACCTGCTGGGTTCTGGAGATTTCGCCCCAGCCTTCCAAGTAGCCAGAACTACAGGAGTGCGCTACTGCGCCTGGCTAATTTTTTATCTATTATAGAGATGAGGTCTCGCCAAGTTGCCTGGGCTGGTCTCGAACCCGCCAGCTCAGGCATCCACTTGCCTTGGCCTCCCAAAGTGCTGGGATTACCAGCTGAGCCACTGAGCCCAGCCCCATACATACTTTTTTATTATAATTTCAGAATAGGACAAGCACCCATCGCAATTCTGATAGACTCTCCAACGGAAGTTATAAAAGTAGCTTATCTCTGGCCTACTGGTATTGAGATGACATTGCCTTATAGATGCTATCTGAAATGCAGTTGCTTTCACTAAGTCATATTTTTTTGTTTGTTTTCCAAATCAGACCTAAAGGTAAGACAAGAGGTGAACAAGAAAGAACTATTGAAAAGTTAAGAACTTGTGAACTGAGTTTTTACGAGACTGTGATTCCCCACTTATCAAAAGGACAGTTCTCTGTCATTTTTGCTCTTGAAGTGTGATACTCTTCAGCCTGGTCATTTCTACATCTACTCCCAAGAACATGGCTGGGAGTAGAAGTGTTTTCAACAGCCATAGAGCAGTTTTCCTTTTACTCAAGACTTCAGAGGACATGTCAGGCTTTATTGGCACCAGACATCGAGGACTTTTCTAGCCCTAACCAGGAGCCAACTAGATTGTCACTAGTTTAATCAGATTGAAAATGAAGATTCTTACATGCATTCATGACCATGAATAAGAAGGTTTGAAGGCTTATCTTGTGAAATGAGTGTTGAATCTATGTAACTTTTGTTTGGAAGAGCAAATAACTTGGGTGAAACTTTTAAATTAAGAACAAAATAATTTAGGATTTATTTGGAAGTTTAATTGCTTATTATGTTTCTCTAATTTTTTTCTCATGATTATGTTGAGGTTATGAACTTACTGTTTTTGAGGAATGCCACAGAAGTGGTTTGTCCTTCTCAACGCATTCATATCGGGGGATGTGATACCAGGGTGTCTTATGACTTGGTAATGTTAGCCTTGATCGTGTGGTCAGGGTGGGGTCTGCTAGTCTTAATCCTCCTGTGGTCACCCCCAGCCCGGGACATCTCTGGCTTAGTTTCGCCTGAGTGTAAATCTCCTGTCTCCCAAAGTGAGGAAGTTGGAGGCTTAACAGCTCCTTCTAGGGGCTTTCAAGCAATTCATCTATCCCGCATTTCATCCCTGCAGCTCCTCGAGGTCAGCTGGGGTGGGGTCTAATCACCTGTCCCTCTGGAGGTACTTAGGTTGACTCTTTTTCATTAAATAATGTACTTTTCTTCTGTCTACCTTCTTTTTTCATATATTTTGGGTTGTAATCCCAACCCAGAATATCTCTGTTTTACCCAAATGGAATTTTCATTCTTATTTCTTCTCCTGTCTGTTGTTTGTGAGTATGTATAAAGTGGGCAGCCCAGAAATGTATTTGGCCTTCTATCCTAAAACTGAAGCCAAAATTGCTTTTTCAGAAGACAATATTTGGCATCATTTCTGAAGCTTTCAAATACACAAACCTTGACTCAGCATGTCCACTTCTAGGAATTTATCTTACAAAATATTTATGCACACACACAGGATATATGTACAGGAGAGTTTACAGAGGCTTGTAGTAGCCAAAAAATTAAATAAGTAATGGAATCAGCCTAAAGAAAGGAACAATACTAGAATACTTAAATAAATTGTGGTATATCCACATCTTGGAGCACTGTGCTGCAGTTAGGGGTAGTGCTGGGGTGACAAACTCCAGAAGAAAACTTACCACATCAGCAGCTATTTTTCAGGCAGCATGTTTGCTTTCATCTCATTCCCATGTTTATGTCTATATGTAAGTGTGTCATTGACAGGAAAAGCATTTGGAAGGATATACATCAGACTGTAAGCAGTAGTGTTTTGGAGATGATGAAAAGGGGAGCCTTAATCCTTTTACTTTGTATATGTCTGTATTATCTATATTAGTTTTATAACAAGCATATTATATACATTTTGATTTTTAAACTGGAAAACCCTGAAGTAGATTGTTGACAGTTAAACAACAACTGTAGATTTTCAGGCAGAGGCTCTTTTAAAGAGGATCCCTGCTGGACAGAATCTTAGGTAGCATTTAATTCAGGGATCCCCAAACTGGATTACTGGAAAAGGGGTATTTTATGGACCAAATAAGAATGAAAAATGCTAGGTTTATACACAGAACAGGTTTTCTCCTATAAAATTGCTAGTAGTCTTTAACATACTAATATGCATGGCAAATCTCCACAGTCTCCCAAACTTGATTGTTCTCTTTTTTATGGTATGTGTGTTAGCATTCCCCAAAAGTAATGCTCTGTGAAACTGTACCATTATTCTCACTGCTACTGTGTTTAGAGTAATAAGCATCGTGTAAACCTGACTCAATTCTGAATAATGAATTCTGAATAATGGTATAAGGAACATTCTGGGGAAACACCAATTTAGTAGATTTCCTTTACATAAGGAAATGCAGGGCCAGAGAGAAAGAATATTTTCTATACTTTCTTACCTTTTGAAAGAGTATAGAAGTTTTGGAAGAAGTTTCAAAACTAATCTATTTTCAAAGACAGGTTATAAAAAAACAAAATTTGGGTTTCAAAAAGAAAACTTAAATGTACCTATTCACAGCTCACTTGGCTGGTATGAGTAGGTGTCAAATTAGGAAAATTGGATCTGCTTAACCAAGAGCACAACATGCCCAGCACAGAATTTAGTGATTGCTGCATTCAGAAATTTTCAAATTCATGGATGTATTGGTTAAATGTATATTAGCGATTCACAGATCTAGTATAATAAAACTGAAGTCATCAGCCACAGTGTAGCTAGATTTTGAAAGTGAATTCTCAGAAACCTTAAGAGTAGCTCTGATGACTTCCTCAAATAAAGCTAGGTAAGGATAAGGAAAAACAGAATCCTTTAGGACCTGACACAGATTGCTTCAGCTGGTGCTGCTTTAGAGCCTGTAGGGATTTCTGTGACTGTGCCAGTGTGAAGCTGCTGCCGAGCGTTTGAGCAGCAGGTCAGAGCTAACAGCATGTTTGATGTTTATAGTTGATGTTCACAGTTTGAAAGTGTAATACCTTTTCTTAAGTAGATTTCCCAGTTACCTTTGACTTGAGTCTGATTTACATCGTGTTTATTGCTCTAAACATAGTAACAGTAAGAACAGAGGTAAGAAGTTGACAAGTTCCTTCTTGCTCAGTAACCAGGCAAGTCTAGAGCATGACACGTCCAGGAAATGAGACTGGAAGCTAGGATGGGACTGGTCTGCAGAGGACTTGGAACAGTGCCCTGAGATGCTTAAACTTACTCTGGAGGTGGTTTTGGGGCAGAGGAGTGATGTCATCAGATCTTTTACTTTTAGTAGAAACTGTGGTGGCAGAAGGGAAAGAAGCCAGCCTCTTTTTAAGAAATGAAGATTTTTTTTACTACATTTGGCCTAGAAAACTGTATTTTTCACCTGTGCTTTGGGCCCCTTGATGAGTAATTGGCATTTGTAATATCTTTGAGTAATTTCTGGACATTTTAATTTTATGAAGACTTTGGATAAGTTGATTTTAAGCTCATCTGTTGGAGCAACAGAAATGTCCTAGAACTCCATGTATTGCTTTTTTACATTAGGATAAAAGGTATGTTTAATAGATTCAGCTATCTAGTCTTTCTTTCCCTTTCACAACTTTATTGAAGTATGATTTACATAGCATAAAATCCCTCTATTATAAGAATACAGTTCAATGATTTTTAGTAAATGTATAGAGCTGTGCAATCATTATCACACGACAGATATGAAGCATTTGCATCACCCTCAAAATTCTCTCATGCCTGTTTGTATTCAGTGCCTCATTTGTTGGCATAAATTTGTTCATAATATTTCCTATAGCTTTTTAGTATCTTCCTTTTCTCTCTAGCCAGGAGATAGTATCTGTAGCGTTGGTAGATTGTACTGTTGTCCCCTCTCTAATTCTTGATTTGAGTAACTTCTGTCTTCTCTTAGTTCCTAGTCTTTTACTTAAGATAGACGCTTAGATGATTCAGTTGACACCTTTCTTCTCTTCTGATACAGGTATTTAACACTATAAATTTCCCTTAAAGCACTGCTTTAGCTGTATCCCCTAATTTCTAATATTTATGTTTTCATTTTTATTTAGTTAAGCATACTTTTTAAAAACTTTTAAATGATTTCTTCTCTGACTCTTGTTACTAGGAGCATATTTAATTTCCTAGTATTTGGGGTTTTCCCAGATTTTTTTGAATTTTGTCAGTTTTTGCTTTAAGTACCTTGGGGCTCTGTTGTTAGATGCATATGCATTTATAATTGTTATATTCAAAGAAGAAATACACAATTCAATAGTAATAGTTGGAGATTTCAGTATTTAACTCTCAAAAACTGATAAAATAATTAGACAAAGTCAGAAAGGATATAGAATACTAAGTAACCCTGTCAACTTGATTTAACTGACATTATGAATCTTCATAATTGTCTTCATAAGACACTGTAGATACAGAATCTTTTCAAGCACACATGGAACAAGCTCCAGGAGAAACCACAGTCTAGGACACACAACAAGTCTTAGTGAATTTTAAAAGACTGAAACTGTACAAAGTATATTCTCTGAGTACAACAATAAAATTGGGTGGCAACGGCAAACTTGCTCTTTGTCTGGTGCCTGTCCCCTCTTTCTGTAAAAATGGTAAATACTTCAAACTCAGAGTTTCACCTGTAACATTCTGCTGCGTGTCCAGGTATCTGTCTTAGGCCTTTTGCATTGTCTTTGTGGGACTTGGGGACATGAGGAACTGACACAAACCAGAAGCTCCAGCTGCTTCCATTGCCATGAGTAATAAAGTTCTTTGTCTCTGGTACATGACTTGTGTCTCCTTTCAACACCCATGAAACAGTAATAGGCACACTTGTTAGCTTATACGTAAGGTAAACTTTCAGACCCTGCATAATTCCTCACAGTTTTTTTTTAGTTCTTAGAATATTTTAATAGCTACTTTGAAGTCTTTGTTAAATATAAGATCTGAGAATCTTCTAAGACTTTTTGTATCAACTGCCTTTTTTTAACCACCTGAGTATCAGTCACACTTCCTTGTTTCTTTGCATGTCGCTTCATTTTTTATTGAATATTGGGTATTTTGGATAACATATTGCAGCGACTGTGGATTGTGACTCAAACCCCCATACCCTAGCAGTTGTTCCTACTTTGTTTGTTTAGTAACTTGTCTGTACTAAATCTGTGACGTCTGTCTCTCCCAGAGGGTGCGACCACTGATATTTCTGCTTAGTGCTTAGATGTTCTTGTTTTTGTTTTCTATGAACCTGTGTCTGTATAAATTCTGTTTTCTGGGAGTACTCCTATTATCTGCATAGATTAGTGTTGAACCAAAGATTGGTCAGAGTTTGTGCTCAAATTCCTCAAACCAGTAAGCCTACTGTATCGCTCTGAGCTGTGCATGGTTTGGGGATTGTATTCAAAATTAGTGTTATTTTTTAGTTTGCCCAGCTTTTGCTTTCTCCACGCTCTCTCACTTGTCTTCTGAACTCACACACGGGTTCCATCTGCCAGAGATATGTGGGTGGCTTGGCCTGCTGCAGTCCCTGGGGTGTATACACATGGCTTTTAGTCAACCTGGTTCATGTGGAGAGCTTACCAAGGCTTCTTGCCACTCTCTCATCTCATGGGATGCCTTGTTCCATGGCTAGACTATCCCCCATTGCTCGTCTCATAGAGAGTTCAGCCTCAGGCTGGCAGAGCACTGACCTTTCCTGTTCACTTGCCATCAAAGGTTGCCCCCTTAACTGACAGTGCTCCATGTCAAATGAGCTTCCCTGGCAGCGGCCACAAAGCCAGTGGTTTGTAGGGCCTGCTCTAGCCTGGTTGAATGATCACTCCAACAGAGCCAGGGGAATGCCACAGACACTGTTTTTATGTGAAATATAGTAATTTTCATGAATAAATGCTTCTCAGCTTGTATACTTTTGGTCAGTTTCTAATGTTTGACGGTTTTATCCTGCTTTATAGTTGCTTTTGGGAAAGAAGATTTGTTGATCTCAAACCGTCAAAATCTGAGGTCCCAATCTACACCACTTGTCATTGATCTGCCTATTTAGATTCTCTGTGTTCACAATAAGTTGCTTGCTCTTACCTGCTCAGCCAGGACAAGGGCAGCAGCAATAGAACCAACCTGGGGAAAGTTGTAGAACATTGGAGCTAAAATGGACATCGGGTTTCCCCCCCATGGTTAAGTAGGGATTATTTATAATGATCTGGCATTATCTACGCTTCTATTTTCCATTTAAGTGATAAAATGCATCTGCTTTACAAATGGTATATCATTATATAAATACTATTTATATACACTTTGTATCCTCCAAAAAGATTAAAATACTGCCTTGTGTAAAAAGCTTCTGGAAACATTTGTTTCCATTGCACTAACGTTCTCCCTGAATTTTCTTCCATTTATTAATTAAATAAGTATACACTTACTGGTTATCTAGCGGCTACAGAAGCATGGCAAGTGATTCCTAGATGAAGCAGATACAGATTTTGTCCTTAGGAAGCTGATAGGTTAGTGTAAGTAATACAATGTAAGCATGAAAATGGAAATAGGAAGTGCTGGTTGCCATTAGGAATTACAGATCTGAGCTCTAGCAAGTCAGCAGGATCATTGAGTTTTCCTTTCCAGGTGATTCCATTGTCACCCATCACTGCCTTCACCTGGTCCTCCTTGCCTGCACTCCCTCCCTACCTGCTTTTATACTCACATCCTTGTGCTTGTATCACAAGCCAGGCTCGTGATAACGGATACGTGCCTAGTGCTTCCACAGGCATGCTGCTTGGTGAGTGTTCATCTGGTTCACATCAGCTTGCGGTAGAGGTGGGGTGTTAAGTTTGGCCCGTACTGGGCTAATCTTTCATACTTTGGGTTTAACCAAGAGATTGCTTTGTAACTTTTACATAGTGAACTTCAACCTAACTGGATATGTAGGCAGACTGGCCCACTCTTGTGCCAGTTACCAAATTTTGGCCAGTCAAAAGTGGCCAGCTGTTCAGACCAGGTTCAAATAAGGTAAACGCTGAGCTGTAATCAATCCAGCTGTTTCTGTACCTCACCTTCTTTCTCTGTCCATATGTTTTCTTCTACCACATGGCTGTGCTGGAGTCTCTCTGAGCCTGCTCTGGTTCACAAGGCTGCCCAAGTCACAAATCATTCTTTGCTCAGTTAAACTCTATTCAATTTAATTTCTCTAAAGATTTTTTTCTTTTGACAGAGTGCGTTCTTCATCCCAGTTTACAGATAAGGAAACTGACATAGTGACCTGCCCAACCTCACATTATTAGAAGTGGCAGAGACCAGGCTGGGTACCTCATGCCTGTAATCCTAGTGCTTTAGAAGGCTGAGGCAGGAGGAGTACTTGAGTCCAGGAGTTCTAGACCAGTCTAGGCAACATTGCAAGACCTTATCTTTACAAGAAAGTCAAAAAATTAGCTAGTATGGTGCCACACACCTGTAATTCCAGCTACTACTCAGGAAGCTGAGGCAGAAGGATCACCTGAGCCCAGGAGGTCGAGGCTGTCGTGAGCTGTCATCGTGCCACTGCACTCCAGCCTGAGTGACAGAGTGAGACCACAGCTGAAAACAAACAAAAAAGAAGTGGTAGAGTCAGGTTTTGAACATAGGTCTTTATACTCAACCTTGGACTCCTTCCAGGATGCTAGACTGGCTCTCACATAACAAACTTACTCTCCTTTCCAGCCAGGAGGTAGTTTGGAAAAATTAAGCTTGGTGAGTCGGGTCAGAATTGGAGGCAGCTTAGTATGTTTCTGAATGGCACCGGGCACGGAAATGAGGCATCTGAGCAAGACTGCGTTCAGGTTACTCTCGAACCATTTCTCTGTAAGGGTTTTTAATGACTTAATTTTACAATAATCAGATCCAGATTTTTTAATTGCTTCTTATACATTTCTTCTATAGGCATGAGATTGTTACTCTTTAATTTTAGGCTCAGGGGGTATGTGTGCAGGTGTGTTATATGGGTCCGTTGTGTAATGGCGAGACGTGGGTTTCTGTCACCCACATGCTGAGCATGGTGCCCAGTAGGAAGTTTTCAGCACTTTCCCCTCCCTGCCTTTCCCCTTTCAGAGTCCCCATTGTCTGTGGTTCCCACCTTCATCCCTTTGTGTGGGTTGTTACTTGAGACGCAGTGTGTTCAAAACTGAATTTGTCCTCTCCCCTCATCCTGCTGTCCCTTTTAACACCCCTTCCTCCTTATGACACCTCCAGCTACCCAGCCTCCTAAGCCAGAAACTCAGAAGTCCTTGACTCCTGTCTGAGCTTCATCCCAGCATCTAAGGCTGTCACTTCAGCCCCACTTGGGCTGGTTGTGTGAACAAACTGACACAGTGTACAAAAGAGAGCTTTGACCGCTTTGAATGAGAGGCGTGTCTTTCCTCTGAGGCAACACATCCATTGAAGCATATAGGACAAGAATGAGGCCTCAGAGACAGACCGTTCAGACTTCACTTCTTTTATTATTGACACTTGTTTCAGTGAAGTGTGCACTTATATCTGAACTAAAACTGCGTATCTTATGTTTTGATAGCAGTCTGCACTCTCAAAAGCACTTCTACTGAGGGAGGGGGAAAAATGGAGAGAATGAGAGAGACTAAGTGACTCGCACAACCAGGTCTGGAACTCAAAGTTTCTAGACTTCTGTTGGCTAAATCCAGAGGATTAAGCAACTTTGGTTAAACCAAAACCAAAGTTGCTTTCACTGCACCGCCACTTCCTAACTGTGGCCTGGGGTGAGTGATCTAGCCCTAAGTGTCAGTCTCTGCATGTAAGCTAGAGATATAATAATAGGAACTGTTTTTTAGGGGTCCTGTAAGGATTGCATGAACCATACAGAAAGCCAGGAAGCCATGTGGAAGGTGTCCAGTGAACAGTAGCCACTGGACTCTCTCTTTCTGTCTTCCCACCCATCTAGAGATTTGAGGCTGTTCCTTTGCCCTTTCCCATAGAGAATTGATCTTGTCTGGTACATTTATTTCAACTGCCTCTTTTAGACTCCTGCAGTTCCCAGACTCCTCCAGGAGGTTGTTGCTCTGCCATGTCACTCAGAATCGAGTTTGCACCTTTCGTGTTTTCTTCTTTCTCTCTCGCACTAATTTCTCCATTAAGATATTGACATAATTCTGATGACCTCTTTTGGTTAAAAACTGAGATTAAACTTGAACTTTCTGACCTCAAAGTGAAGATTTTAGGTTCAATATTAGGAGTAAATTTCTGCAGTCAGGACTGTCCATTAGTAGGATGGGCTGCCTTGGAGGTAATAAAGTGACCCACAGCCACAGCTGCATGAGCAGGGGCTTCTGACAAATAGGACTTTGGACTGTCACTGCTGCTTCTCTGCCATCCAGTCCCCAAGGTCTGCAAGCTGGTGTAATACACACTTGAGAGGGGGTGGGTCATAACCAACAAATGAACTACCCCAACTGTGGTATTTTTGCACCTAGGATTTTAACTCAGGATTTTATAATGTCATAGTTAAATGAATTGACAAAATGGCAAATGAAGTGTCACTTAGCAAAGTGAGGACACTTGTCAACCTTCCCTGGGTGTTGCCAAATACAGAGAGCAGGGCTTGACATGAGACCCAAGTTGAAGATGCAGCTCTCGTGTCTCCTGTGGACCAGAAGACACACACTGCTCTGCCCTGAGGTCACAGTGGCCATGGGCCTGTCTGGGCTCATCACACTCACCCATTCCATATGTTAAGGCAGGAGAAAATGTGGAGGTCTTGTCATTTACGAGACTTTCATATGCAAAGTTTGACCACTGTTGCTGTTTTCAGGATGAAGAGAATTACATGGGCACTGCTGTGTCCTTTGTGAGGTGTTTTATTCTCAACTATCACTCTCTCTGTCCCTTGCCCATGACCATTCTGGTGGCCAGAAAGTCTGCTCACTCCACAGTGATGTGTCTGGATAGTGCCCACTAGTCTTTGGTAGTTACCCTGGGCCTGCATGTCAGCCTTCAGTTTAATGACCTTCTTTATGTTCATTCATTTTATTTTATTTCCCATCGTGGTTTTGTTTATTTCTTTTTTGTGTTTTGTTTTTTCTGTTCTCTTTTTAAAACCGTCGTGGTTTGCCCTTCATATTCCCCAATGTTTGCACATGACAAGATGTTGCCATCCCAACATTACCTCCCACTTCACTGACCAGTGCCACTACTGACCATCTAGCACCAGCCACGACGGGACCACTGCCTTCAGCGCCACGGGATGTCGTGGCCTCCTTGGTCTCCACCCGCTTCATCAAACTGACATGGCGGACACCTGCATCGGATCCTCACGGGGACAACCTCACCTACTCTGTGTTCTACACCAAGGAAGGGGTTGCAAGGTAAGTGCCTGTTCTGGAGTTGTCACCCTGGTCCAGCCCAACCCAGCCATGTTCACCCTGGCTCTCTGTTTAGCAGAGTCTGTGCTGTGTTCAGTCCAGAGAACATGATCACTGAGATGCATCTTTCCTCATTGTATGTTATTAAATACATTCCCAGACAGACAAAAGTCCTGGTAGTCTCTTTGCCGCCTTTCTGGGATGGCTTGGGGAGAGGGTGGATAGAGCCGTTTAGGTGGAAGTGTGGTAGTGTAACTAGGACTGCCCTTTTCTGGTCAGATTCGGTAAGCACAAACTCCAGAGATGAAGGGAGACTCCATTTATTAAAGTAGTCTTAAATGAGTGTTCCCTGCACCCTCCTGTGGTATGTGCCACTGAGCTCCTTGATGATACAAGAGTTGCTCATGACTGGTTTTCCTAAACAGTGTTTTCACTGAGTTCCATTTCATCTCCCCCCCTCCCAAGGACTCCCATTGCTTCTAGGAGAATGATCACACTCTCCTCCCCAGGCTGGCTTTGTTTCACCTGTCCAGCTCCATTTGCCTTGCTTCCCCAATTCAGCTCACTTCCTAATGAAGCTAGTCTGATTCTTATCACTTGGTCTTTCCCCCAGTCTGTTCTCTTCAGTCACGTCCCCTTTCCTCTTTCTCAGATAAGGCTAAGTTCAGTTCATCCTCCTTGGCCTGGTTAAGCCCCATGAAGCTCCCCTAGAACTTTCTCCACTGTTCTCAGCTCATATACTGTTTCCCTCATTTGTGTATTTGTACCACTCATGTTGGCACTTGATTATGGCAACACCTGATCTTGTACCACCTTAGGTTATTATTCTTCATTACGTGTCTTTGTGTTGCTTTCCAACCACACTATAAAGTCTCTGGGAGGAACCCTGTAACATACTGACTGTGTGTTCACATGGTGCTGAGGAATTCCTTCACTGTGCTTGTACTGCACACCAAAATAAGAAGGCTGAAACACCTGTGGTGGTTAGGCCCTAGCATGTCAGATACAGCTTGCATTTCTGCTGGGGTGCCTACAGCTGATAGATACGGTGGTTAACCCAACTGCCAAGTTCAGCAAGTGGGGGATCCCAGACTTGAGTGCTCCCAAGAAGTCTATATGACATAATTTGGCCCTGACAGAGGGAGCTGCTCTTTAGGTAACGTTTACCTGAATACTGTATAGGATGTTTTGGACTTTACAGGGACAAAGAAACATAGTTCTATACATACAAAGGTGAGAGACATCACTACCAAACAGCAAGTTTTGACGTCACTGTTAAACTCTCTCCAGGAGACTTTGAAATCTCATCGCATTTCCTGGGCTTTCCCAGAAGGAAGGCGGTGCCAGGGAATCTGCATAGTGAGCTTTATTCCCATGGCAGGGGTCCTTGCCCTTGTTGTGCCTTTTACCAGAAAGGCATCTTACTCCATGAGTTATGTCTGGCTTCTTGTCTGTCATCTTTTGATGGTGTCTCCACCCAGACTTAGCCCCCGCAGTCGCTGTCACACAGTAGTATATTAGAGCCAGCTTGTTTTCAAGTGAATTGTTAAATTTTCAGGAAATTTTGCAAACCTGATGACATGACTTGGCAACTTGAAATTGGACGTGGTGGGGTGTTTACACCGACAAGTGCTACAAACTGGAGCCAATTGTTGAACATTTACCAGGAAACCACTGCTTTCATATATCACCTTGCTTTTGTTTTGTTGTAGTTTTTTTTTTCTTCAGCACACTTACCACTCCCTGAATTTTTCTCTTTTATTAACTTATTTATTCTGTCTGTCTTGTTCAATGGAGTATCTCCAGCACCTGGAACACAGCCTGGCATATAATAACACTAAATAAATATTTATTAAGTGAATATATTAGTTTCAGTCAGTGGAGAAATAATAGATGATTCAAAAGAAATCATGTTGAGATAGTTGACTGTCCATTTGGTGAGAAAAATAAAAGTCCTATCCCTGTCTTAAATTATAGATGGATTAAGATATTGATATTTTTAAAACCTATGAATATATTAGAAGAAAATATAGAAACTTTTTATATTTGGGGAGTGGGAAAGAGCTTTTAAAGGAAGACAGAAAATCCAAAAACCATAACAGGAAAAATTGACCAAGTGGCAAGTTACAAATAAAAGACTGACGCCCTAAGAGGAAGTGATACATGCAGACGATCCACAGAAGTCGGTGGAAGGCCCACTAGGGTTTAAAAAAAAAAAGGTTTTGCCATTGCCAGCAAGCTTGAAAATGCAAGGTCATCTGTAGAGCTCACAGAAATGTTAAGTTGATAATGTCCAGTGAGTCGAAGGCTGGAAATCCTCTCTAGGCTATTGGTAGCAGAGTTAGAATAGTCTTTAGGGAAGATGATTTATTAGAATTTAAAAATCTTGTTGATGCTCATAACCACACAGTTACGCCTCCAGGTATCTGTCCTGTAGATATACGTATGCATTGGGCCCTCATACAAAACTGTATTATAGTACAAACATCTGTACCTTCATGTACTGTATAACAGCATTTCGGTCAACAGTAGACTGCGCACAGGATGGTGGTCCCATAAGATTATAACACTGTGTTTTCAACATGTCTGTTCTATGCTGAGACACGTAGATACTTAACCATTGCGTCCCCATTGCCTGTGGTATTCAGCACAATGAAATGCCACATAGGTTGTAGCCTGAAAATGGTGGGCCACCCACACTGCCTGGGTATGTCATTGGTGTGCCATTTAGGTCTGTGTAATACTCTCTGATGTTCACACAACGACTCAAATCGCCTAGTGACATATTTCCCGGAATGTAACCCCATCGTTAAGTGATGCCAGACTGTATGTGTGTGCATATAGAGAGTGATGCAGCAGTTTTAAAGAATGACTGTGCTCTGTATTTGGATGTGTATGCAAATGCCTATAGCAGTGATTCTCAGCCAAGGACAGTTTTGCCCTCCATCCCTCAAGGAACATTTGGCCATGTCTAGTGACATTTTTAGTTATAATGAGGTACTTACTGCCACCTAATGAGCAGAGATCACGGTTGCTGATGAACATTCCACAAAGCACAGGATGGACAGTTGCTTTCCACAACAAAAAGTTATCCTGTCCAATATCTCAGTAGCACTGAGGTTGGGAAGCATTAGCGCAAAGAGCTCTGGGGAGATACACATCAATGTATGCCACTGTTAGGGTAGGACAGGGACAGATGGACATGACCCTGGTTGCATAGGAAGTAGAAATGCACGATAAGAGTCCAGTTTCATCTGTGTGTCTGGCGTGAGAAGGGTGGGAAGGCAAGAAAGCTAGCCAGACTGACCCAGAGTTTCTGGTAGAAATAAGTAAGAGATGAGAATAAAGGGGAATTTGGAGCCAGGTGTTGGCATGCCAGTAAGAAGTTGGACATGATCAGGTAAAAGGGGACCATTTTAGACTTTTGAGAAAATTGTATACTGTGATGTTATTAACAGTTTGTATCAGCAGTACTTTGGGAGCACTACAGAAGATTAGAGAAGAGAAAAAATGGAGTCAAGCTGACAAATGAGGTACCAGTTAGTCTAGATGTGTGATAGTTGATGACCTGGATGAAAATGAAAGCAGCGACTTGGAGTGGATAGGCTAACTTTGGGAAATATTCAAAAGGAAGATTTTTGGAGACCATTGTATTTTTTGTTATTTCATTACTTTAAAGAGTAGTTAAGAATTCCATAAGTCATAAGACTGTATCCTAGCCGGGCTCAGCCTGTAATCCCGCGCCTTTGGGAGGCTGAGGTGAGTGGATTGCCTGAGCCCGTGGGTTCGAGACCCGCCTGGGCAACTTGGCAAGACCTTATCTATACAATAAATCAAAAAATTAGCCGGGCGTGGTAGCATGCGCTTGTAGTTCCAGCTACTTGGAAGGCTGAGGTGGAAGGATCGCCGGAGCCCAGCAGGTCGAGGCTGCGGTGACCGGGAGCGTGCCACTGCCCTCCAGCCTGGGCAACAGAGTGAGACTCCAACTCTAAAAAAAAAAAAAAAAAAAAGACTGTTATCCTGGCTACTTGTTTTTATAGACAAAATTTATTTAACCTTTATAAGCTCAAGTTTTCTCATCTAAAAAACGAAGGTAATAAATGCATTTACTTCACAGACTTTAGAATTCAGTGTGAGGATATAATGCCCCCTACATTTGCAAATTCCCCACCTCCTGCATTTGGAAATTCGACCACCAGATGGCACCATGTGCCTTGATCATGAGCTGTAATTCTGTTGGGTGCTTGAGCTGCCTGAGATTCCAAAGAGTGCTTCCTCTGCCTTTTCTGCTGTGAAGTTTTCATCTTTTTTTTTTTAAGCCTTTCTTTTAAACAGCAGAACTTTCTGATATTAAACATTGCATGAAGAGTAGAGAGTAAGGTTTTCCTGCTGTTGATCACATTTTAGAGATGAATTGAATCCTTGGAGGTCCATGAGTCTGGTTGAGAGGTTGGTGAGCTGTGGACCCTGGGCCAGATCAAAGCTAACATTTCTATGGCCCAGGAGCTAAGAATGGTTTTTACATTTTCACGTGGTTACATTTTGGAAGGTTATCTAGGGAACTCCATAATACCCTCCATTTTGCTTCTTGGCTTGTAAATATTTACTATCAGGCCCTCTAAGAAAGAAGCTACCCACCTGGTCTCATTTGTTCATTTAACAAAATAACAAAGGTGAGGTAGAAAGAGTAGATGACTTGCTTATGGTCTCTGAGCAGGCATGTAGCTTTCCCGAGCTAGAAATGGATCTTCTGACTTCTAGAAGGTGAACCTTTCTCTTCTTTTGACTCTTAGCTGTCATCTTCTAACCTGTGTCCCCCTGGAGCCCCACACTTTTATGAGAATTGTTCTAATTAATGCTCCTTTGGATCTTGTCCTGAAAACAAGGCTTTTTCTAGACAGAAAAAGGCTTTTTCTTGTCCTGAAAGCAAGGCTATTTCTGGTTCTGGGACCTCAGGCCAATCTAGTATCAGAATTCTTTTCAGGTGGTGGGGTTTTTCATTCTAGGGACTCTTGCCTGGGACTGATTTAAAAAAAAAAATGCCTCTATAAACATTTAAGTTTTAATAACCTTTGCTCGCTTTTCGTTTTTTTCCCCTTTCACATAGGAACAAACCAAAAATATATATGATATTATCATGCTACAAAATTTACATATCAGAAGGCAGATATTCATTCAGTATATATTTGTGGTATAACTTCACCATGTAAATGTTCCGTCGCGTGTTTCTGTAGTATGTGAACTTGAATGAGGTACAGTCTTTCACTTCAGTTTATAGTAAAATAGCAGGGCCCCTCCCATCATTCTAGAAGAAAGCTTATTTCAACTGTGTAACAAGGTGAGCAAAAGAGACCTAATCTGTGTTCTCTCATGGAACTTTTAGTTTAGTTGGCCCTTGAACAACACAGGGTTAAGGGCACTAACATCCATTGGACATACAAACCCCCAGGGTAGAGCCTGGAAATTACCTTTTTGTAAAGAACTGAGATAACAGCTTTTATGTTTTCATCTTATAATACTAGACCACTGGATTCACTTGTGGTGTTTGTGATAAGATTTGTCAAATGTTTTAGATCAATTTGAAAGTCATTCAGAGAGAGTATTAGTTTGAAGAAATATGTTATAAAAATCAGTGTTACGATCAGCTAATTTTCTAGATTGAGTTACTACATTTAGGATTCATTTAAATTTTTGATGTTTTTGTTCCCAGTGTAAAAAGTGGCAATTCTAGCTTTCTTTTTATTGAGAGTATCCTATATACAATCAGCATTCCTCGATGTTTTCTGTGAAGTATCATTAGGTCATACATTAGGTCTTCTGTCAGTTTCCCTAAAAATCACTCTTTAAAACTCAGTGATTTCTAAAACCAACAAGGTGCACAGCCAGCTGCCCTGTTTGAAAAGGCACTTAGAGGTTTTGACTGTGGTCGACGTTACCAGTGATGTTTAAGCAAGTACATTGGCCACGTGTTGGGTCATGTGACCTTGCTCTCTACCATTCTGCAGATTCTTTGCACTGTCCTACCCCCAGAAGTATCATTTTTTGGAGATTTGATTTGACTGCAACCATTCGATTTTGGTGTGAAGTGGAAAGTGAAACTGTACATTCTAGAAATACTCCTGATTGATGCTCTTTCTCTCTAAATCCTTCTTTGTCTAAAGGGAACGTGTTGAGAATACCAGTCACCCAGGAGAGATGCAGGTAACCGTTCAGAACCTAATGCCAGCGACTGTGTACATCTTCAGAGTTGTGGCTCAGAACAAGCATGGCTCAGGGGAGAGCTCAGCCCCACTGCGAGTAGAGACCCAGCCTGAGGGTAAGTCTTCCACTGTCTGTCGACCCCACCTAGAGGCAGGAATATATGAAGGTGTACACCCATAGGGGAACAGAAGATTCCTCACCTTCAAGGTTCTTGTGAATTAGGGGAGACAAAATTAATTTACACAAAGAAGCGCAAGTAGGCCTGGCACAGTGGTTCACCTCTGTAGTCCTAGCACTTTGGGAGGCTAAGAGGGTAGACTGCTTGAGCCCAGGAATTTAAGACCAGTCTGGGCAACCGAGCAAGACCTTGTCTCTACAAAAAATAAAAAAGTTAGCCAGGCTTGGTGGCATGTACCTGTAGTCCCAGCTACTCAGAAGGCTGAGGCAGAAGGATTGTCTGGGCCGAGGAGACTGAGGCTTTGGTGAGCTGTGATTGTGCCACTGCTCTCCAGGCTAGACAACACAGTGAGATCCCAACTCAAAAAACAAAACAAAACAAAAAACTGGCAGTTGTGCAAGACCGGATCATTCTGCTGATGCTTTTCTACATATTCCTATTTTATTGATCCATTAATACTTAGTTCAGTTGCCTTCTAGAATCTCTACTCTGTTTTATATAATATTATATCTCTACAACTGTGTGTGTGTGTGTGTGTGTGTGTGTGTGTGTGTGTGTGTGTGTGTGTGTGATTTATTTATTTATTTATTTTGGCGTTGGAGTCTTACTCTGTTGCCCAGGCTAGAGTGCAGTGGCACACTTAACAGCCACCACAGCCTCAACCTGCTGGGCTCAGGCGATCTTTCTACCTCAGCCTTCCCTGTAGCTGGAACTATGGGTGCGTGCCACAATGCCCAGCTAATTTTTTTCTTTTTTTGTAGAGATGAGGTCTCACCATGTTTGTCTCGAGCCCCTGAGCTCAGGCAGTCCTCTCTTCCCCTGCTTCCCAAAGCACTGGGATTACAGGCGTGAGCCACCACACCCAGCTTTCCTTCTGTGATGATTAGGAATTTATCTTGCTTACTTTACAGTAGACAGAACCATGTCATCCATGCATTCCCCCCAGCGTCTGATGCAATGCCTTATATGTGAAGTAGATATTTAATAACTGCTGTCAACCGGATTGCCTACTATTCCACACTCTGTAGAATCTCTTAGAGGCTTTATTTTGTGCCCATGGTTATTTGTGCTAAATCGTGTTACTTCTAAGTACATTTCTAAGAGTTTCTGTGACTGATATGCATGTCAGATTGGTTTCTATTATAAATGTCTTGTATATCTTTAGTTTCGGTTGTAAATTATAGGCCTGAAATTATAAGCATTCAAATCATAATTAATGCTTTTCCTACTGGAGGCTTTCCTCTAGACTTTTGCCCTCTTTTAACACAAGCCAGTTTTTCCTCAGAGCATCCTTCAGTCTACTTTAAGATTAATGGCAATAGTTTTTCTGTGTTAACAACCCTCCAGTAATAAACATTTTACTTTGAGGAAGGGGTATGTGAGATACATTTGTAGATGCTACTGATCAGGAAACTAAACAGATTAAATGAATTTACCAGTGAAACTGTAGAAATAATTTAAGAACTTTACCTGATTGGTAGCATAAGACAGCTCAAGAAGCTGTGGAACTTCACTTTATAATGCTGTAGCAAATCTTTCACTCACCAAATATTTATGGAATACCTCCCATACCAGGGGGACATGCAAGGTATTGGAGATATAGGGTGAACAAGATAGGATTCTCCCCTTAAACAAGGAGCAGGCACAAAAGGAGGCTATTGATCATTTTAGTGATAGAAATTGAAGATCAGGAAACAAACTCAGGCAAGAACAAGAGGACCACCAGAGAGTCAAGGGTTAATTTAAAGGAGAGTGTGAGATCATTTCAGAAAATGATGTTGAATTTGATGGTTATCTATGTTCAGAGAGGAGCAAGAATATGCCATTAGGCTTCAAGCTCAGTTACCTTCATTAACTTTCATGTACAGGTGTCATTCATGAGAGAGAATTGAGGTATAGAAGAAGGAAATCACTGTAAAAGAGGCAAGTCAAGGCAGGATCTTAGGAGAAGATGTGACCTGAGGTTGGCCCTGAAGCATTTGACTTACAGCAAGCATTCTTGGGAAAGGTATTTGCATGACCCAGATCCCATAAATAGAATCAGACAGTGTACATGCAGGGCAAATCCTGATGAAAATGAGGGGAAAACCACTGGGTTCGATGCAGTATAAGCGTCTGTCCTGAGGCTGTGAACCTTCTGAAACTAAGTGAAGGTATTTGTGTGTCTGTACATATTCGCACTTCCCTTGGAAATAATCTGTAGACATCATTATCATTTCAGAGCTCGTCAGTCAAATTTCTGAGTACCCCTTAGCTAGAAGGGTCATTGTCGAATTTAGAGATGAAAGAGAAGATATAAAGGAGAGTGGGTTTACTCACTGCTGAGCGCCAGTCACTGTGCTAGCCAGTCCTGATGCAGAGAGGAGCAAAACTTGACTTGTGTCCACAGGGAACTTAGTTTGGTGCCAGAGGCAAGCAGGTAGATAGTCAGTGGTATGATGTGTTGTCTCAAGGAAAGGAGGCAGCATGGTCGTTTGTTCCAGGAGTTCAGTGAAAAGAAAGTTGTTATAAGAATCTGTGTGGACAGGGCAACAGATTCTGGCGAGGGTATTTTAGGGATAGAGAGAGACTATCACGTGTTGGCAAAAGAGAAGCAGCTAGTGGAGGGAGATTTGCATTTCATCTGGAGGTATTCAGCTTGTGTGTGGGAGGCATGCATGTTGCAGTCAGTTTTGGAAAATATTTTACATATTTAGCTTTACAAACCAACTGAAAAGTCTTTTCCATCTATTATGCGGCGGAACTGCTGAAATGAAAGAATTCATTAGCACCTTTTTCAGGATTACATTTGCCTACACTTAGCCAATGAATACATTGCAAGTGATTTCAAGAGAATTTAGACACCGTTTTGTTTTTCTTCCCCTTTAATAAGTTAGAGGAAAGTTTTCCATAGCAACAGAAGTGTGACAAATCCCACCTGTCAGGCGGCACAAAATATGCTCCCAACTTAAGTGAATAGCATGATTCATAACTAAAGCAAACAACTGTTAGAGTTGCCATATTCAGATTTCCTTACTTGAGTAGCAAAATTCATCCTGAACTATGGTGCTATTATTCAAGAATGCCAGTTTGTTTTACGTTGTCATGTTTTTTTTCCTTCCCAGCTCTTACATCTAATGGATGTCTGTTACAGAAACATGAGTGCCAGGGAAATTGTTTTCAAATATAGAATGTCTACCAAAGTGTAGGCATAGGCAGCTATCCAGGATTTGTGTATAAGTTGGGACTGGTCTGTCAGTCAGACAAAAAGAACATAGTAAAAAGGGTAGGTATGTGAGCCATTGAAGGAGTTAGCACAGTTAGTGTTAGGCCAACCATTGATCCAGTCTCCCAGTCACGTATATCCTACTGAGTAAGGGGGTTGTAATAATCTCCTTAATGGTCTTCTTGAGCCCACATTTAGAATCAGAACGTGTTCAACTCCTGGCTTCACCACTAGTTAACTTTCCCATCACATGGTAAAGGTAGCAAACCTCCATACCTCATCTGTAAATAGGGATGATAATAGTATCCACCTCATTAGGGTTGATGCAAGCATTATAAGAGAAAATACATGTAAGGCACTTAATTCTTGACTGAATATAGTCTTTGAATAAATGTATTTTTTTCTGTTTTTATAATTATTATTCTTTTATCTAATCTCATTCCTTTACTGATTTTCTTCATGCATGTGTTCACTTGTCTTTTCTAGACACAGATCTCATGCTCCTGCTCACAGTTTTTCAGTAACTACCTAACACCTACTATAGAAAATTCAAAATTTATTGCAGAGCATTGGAGCTTCTTTACTGTCTGAATTGTCATCCTTTTCAGCATCCTCTCTCCCACATCCACTCTGTGTTTCAAAACGCTGAACCATCTAGTGCTGTCTTTTCTTATACCTTCCCTGTTGACCCCATTGCCTGGATTCATTTTCCCATTGGTATCTGAGAAGAGTATTCATTCTTCTTGGACTCCAGGAATTCTTCACCAATCCTTCCCTTCCCTGCCCATGCCCTCCGAAAGCAAAATTGTATACTTTCTTCTTTCTGTTTTTCTGAAAGCTGTTAGCACTTAGGATATCTTTCGTAACTGTTTGTGTGTCTGCCTTCCCTTCTAGACCAGGAGTTCTTTGTGGGCATCCCTAGTGCATCCCGGGTGCCCACCTTAGTGACTGGCAGAAAAAGGACCTCTTTTTAATGATGGTTGCTTTGTATGTGCTGCATGGTCCCACTGCAAAACTAGGATTTCATAAGCCACAGGAAGAGTTCTGCAGTGCACTTTTTTTCTTATTTTGAAAAAATTGGAGACACTTCACAGAATATATTTTGGTTTTAATTTGAGTCACAAAAAGGAAAAAAATGTGTTATGCTAAAACCACTTCAATCAAATCAGTTGTTTTACTTAGCTTTTATTTTTTAAAAAATATTAAAAAAAACATGGCCGTATCTGAGAATGACTGTTGAGGAATGTGGTAAATTTCACTTATATCTCTTGAAATCTTCTTTCTAGTTCAGCTCCCTGGCCCAGCACCTAACATTCGAGCATATGCAACTTCACCAACTTCTATCACTGTCACATGGGAGACACCATTGTCTGGCAATGGGGAAATTCAGAATTACAAATTGTACTACATGGAAAAAGGGACTGATAAAGAACAGGTATGAAGTGAAGCAACTTTTTAAACCATTGATTGGAATAGTAGAGTTGAAATATATTTGCAAAGCTTGGTAATTGTTTGGAAATCTGAGGGAGAGGAAAAAAATGTATAAGAAATGAAAAGTTGACAGATTGTATTTCTTTGTACTAAATTTATTCTGTAGTTTTTACCAGCAAGTTTCACTAAATATCAGGTGATATTTGTAAGTAAATTAAAATGATGCAGTTTAACCTTTGATTGGTTAAATAACTTTCTGTTAAAGGGATACAAATCTGTATCAAGTAGAGAATATGGAATTTGTGTAGTTAATTTTATTGTGCAGCATTTCTTTTGGTCTGAGTTGTGTATACATACTGTGTTTTCTTTTATGAAAGGATGTTGATGTTTCAAGTCACTCCCACACCATTAATGGGTTGAAAAAATACACAGAGTACAGTTTCCGAGTAGTGGCCTTCAATAAACATGGTCCTGGAGTCTCCACACAAGATGTTGCTGTTCGAACACTGTCAGATGGTGAGTCTCTCTTCCTTTGGAATAAGCTACCATGCTTCATGCCCCTGGTGTTATAGTAAGATCATGAGCTTCAATGTCGAGGACATTCAGTTCAAATCCCAGTTGTACCCCTTTCTGGTCGTGTGACTTCAGTCAAGTCACTTAGCACGCTAAGCGTGTTTCCTTACATGTAAAATGTCAATAATACCAACTTCATTGGTTTACTGTAAGGATTCAGTGATAAAACATAGAACTTAAAGTGCCTCACACTTAATAGGCTCTCGTGTTTGTATTTTCAGCAGAGACTGTTGTGTAAGTACATACTACTGCTTGTTTATAGCAGGTCATCCCAGGTCATCCCAAGGTCATCGAAAGGCTAGCCTTTTTCTACTTAGCAGTCAAATCGCATGCCAAATTGGACTTTTTAATTCCTCAGTATTTTGTAACAATTTCATTTCTCACCTGTGATTGAATTTCTAAATTAGGTGATATACCCATGACCTAGAGCAGTGTTTTTAAACTACAGCTTGCCAAAGAGATTAAGTAGGTCAAGACCAGCATTAAAAAAATATTTTTAGAACAGAAGATTCGGAGTTCACTGTACTTAGTAAGAATATGTATTGTTTATGAAACTCAGCTAGACCCAATGTTTTATTTTAACAAAATCCTTTTTAAAATGTGTGTATGCCTATATACCCTACACACACACACACACACACACACTTGCTTTGGAAGCTAAATTTTACTCCCTTAAACAAATGGTCAAGTTTCACCAATAAAAAGACAGACTGACATCACGTACCTCCTGATGTGATGCATAGAGAAAGGCACAAACATCACATCTGTTGTATCTCTGCCAAAATATTTAACTGGAATCTGATCATGATGAAACAACCAGACACAGCCAAACTGAGGGAAGTTCTGGGGGAAAAAAATTTTTTTTTAATTTTTAACTGACCTGGATTCTTAAAATATATTACTTTTATGAACGGAAAAAAGGTTAGGGAATCATTCTAGAATCTGAATTAAAGAAGAGTGAAGACACATGAAATAAAATAAAACATTTATGATCTTTGCTTAGATCCTGAATCTGGAAGTAAAAAGAGTCATAAAGGACACAACTGATACAATTACTTAATGTTAGATGTATATAGTACTAGGCAATATTAAATATTAGATATGTTATTAGAGGCTGAGTGTGGTGGCTCACACCAGTAATCTCAGCACTTTGGAAGACCGAGGGAGTAAGATTGTTTGAGCCCAGGAGATTAAGACCAGTCTGAGCAACATAACAAAACCCCATCTCTACAAAAAAAAAAAATTGGCCAGGTGTGGTGCCATGCACCTGTAGTCCCAGCTACTCAGGAGGCTGAAGCAGAAGAATTGCCTGAGCCCAAGAGATTGAACCTGCAGAGAGCCATGATGGCATCGCTGCACTTCAGCCTGGACAACAGAGTGGCATTGACTCAAAAAAAGGAAGATATATTATTAGATATATTTGATAATATTTTTGTGTTTAAATGTTTTGAATGTGGTCATTGTAGTTTTGTTGGGGAATGTGTTTGTTCTTAGGAGACACATGGCAATACATGCTGAAGTATTTAGGAGAGAAGTATCATGGTGACTACAGTCAACTCAGGTGATTCAGAAACAATATGTAGTTAGAGAAATCTGTGTATCTATACACATGTAGTGAGAGAGATAAAGCAGATGTTGCAGAATAGTAATAATTGGCGAATCTAAGAAAAGATTATATGGCATTCACTGTACTGTTCTTGTACTCTTTTCTGTAAGCTTGACATTTTTGGGGGTAAAAAGTTGAAGAAAAGAAACAAATGGAAACTCTTGCCAATTACAATTTGGTTAGCCAGCTACATAAGCCAGACAAGAAGTTTGGGAAACATTAGGGGGAAAATCTTTAACGTAGGCTCTTACATCTATACATGAGCCAAATTTTGACTGCATTAAGCAAGTTGGCCTATTGACCTCAGAACCTGTGGGTGCTGAATGCATCTTGGTATGGTGGTCAAGGAATGCACTTTGGTGTAAGACAAATCTTGGTTCCTGTGCCAGCTAAAACAAACATCATGGGCATGTTAACTTCCCTGAACCTCACCTGTGGTTTTCTGACCTATGAAATGGGAATAATAATAATAGAAACTCAGTTGTGATGTTGCTCTCGGGAGTAAGTACCTGCCGTGTTGAGAGCACACAGCGAATCTCTGCAAAGATGATAACGGTGATGATGATGATGAGGATGGACAGCAATGGCAACTGTGTCAGGTGCCCCTGCAACTAAGTCTGTTCTTACATGGAGCTGATTGGAGTCATTCAAGTGCTTTTTTCAAAGCGCAGGTACCTAAGTCCTGCTCCAGACCCTCTGCATCTGAGTCTCTGGGTTGAGGCCTGAGGCACTTGGCTAGCCACAGGTTACAGCAGTGAACAAGACACATTTTCTGCCTTCCAGAAGCTTTAGCACAGTGGGCACTTAGTAGTATACCAGGTCAGCCAGTGTTAGAGAAAGAAGGAGAGTAGTGTCCATGGGTGGAGCAGGAGAGGGGACTGGAGACAGCATTTTGTGAGTGGAGAAAAAACGAATCAGGTCTACTCTGCTTGTTGTCTTTTCTGTGAAGGGTGATGTTAGAGGGGGTGAGGGCCACAAACTCTGGGATACCCTGGGTTATGTTCTATTGTGTGAAGAACTAGTTACATCACTGTTTATCCAACAGCCCCAAACTTCTCACAAATAAATTAGTACTCCGTGATCTATGTATAGTTGCCTCAGGAAGCTGGATGTTGACTTGGCAGAAGCTGTCGTTCCTTAGTATCTCTGCTCTCCTTGGGAACTCCACGAAAAAACCAAGCTCACTGATTTATGTACATCTCATTTTGATCTATAATGTCATTACCCAGTTCAGTCACTTGCCATATAACATAAAACATGTGACTCTACCCCAGGATAAAGATGAGTTGTCACCAGTAGTATTCACAAAAATACATTTGCGACTCCAAACATGTCTGGAGTCTAGAAAAGTTTAAAACCTAGAGGAGTTCGGAGCCAGTGTACATCCTTGAAATACGAATCTGACTTTTCAAAGGTACAGCCTGATTTGAGTCTGGGGGCTTACCCACATGAAATGCATCTTATGTTTAAAATGAGTCATCCACATGGTACTGTCCACAGGAGGGCATGACAGGTGGATTTAGACCCAGTCGCATAATCCGCATTTAAGATGTACACTTGTAAAAGTTCAGCCAAGATAAGTGTATGGTAGGTGAAGTGTGAGTGATTAAAGTATTTTTCTCTCTCTTTTTTTTTTTGCCTGTCCAGTTCCCAGTGCTGCTCCTCAGAATCTGTCCTTAGAAGTGAGAAATTCCAAGGTAAAATTTGATAATGTTCCGTTCATTTTTACTGGTATGATATTGAGCCTCGAGGTCCTTATGGAGAAGGAGATTGTGGGAGAAATCATCAAAACCAATGAATGCCAATGCTGTAATCTATTTGCTTCTAAAAATACTAAACCTATAAATTAGAGCTTAACTGAAAACAACCATAATCGAGCAAAGAAATAAGAAGACATAGATATTACACTTGCCAGTAAGCTAGACTTAGAAACCAGCTCATTTATTTTGTTTAACTCTTTCTTTCTCTGATGCTAAGACTACTTTAGCCTTTCTGCAAATAAATTGCTATTTTTATGTAGAACCTGATATTCTGATCTTAAATGTCCAGAACATTAGTAGTATGGTGAAAGGAAATACATTGCTATGATAACATGGTCCCTTCATGCTATGAGATAAGCCCTGTGTGAATCAAAGGCAGATGCAGAGGTCCAGCCTCCGTAGAGCAGGGCTTGAGATGAGGGGAGGGAATGAGAAAAGAAAGACAAAGAACAGCGGGATTGGGAGGTCTCTCGCCCCAATAGATGAGAGCAAGTTTATTCTTACAGTATGTTTTCTCATATAGAGCAAAACTTCATAAACAAGAAATATTTTAATGCTAGCATCAGCTGGGAAAAAGTTAACGTTTAGGATTTTCCCTGGCAAGCTTACAGTAGCACTGACATCTTTGTTTTCTGAGAGTCTCAGTAAAACTATTAACATCTGTGTTCTTTGACGTTCTGAGTAAAGTTATTATCGAAGCAGACTGCATCCAGCCTATGCAGACTAGAGGTCACACCGCCTGAATTCTACTAAATCAACATTCCCAGGGTCAAACATTGAGGGAAGGAGATACTGGCCAAGCTCCTGTTGGAGCCAGGCAGAAACACAAGGACCTTGT
The DNA here is from genome assembly GCF_000164805.1 of Carlito syrichta. NCBI lineage: Eukaryota > Metazoa > Chordata > Mammalia > Primates > Tarsiidae > Carlito > Carlito syrichta. Next base: position 110,789 of record NW_007232175.1, on the reverse strand, counting down.
CAAGCTTATGTCCTTGTTTCCTTCAGGCAGACATCTGTCAGATGGGTTGAATCTGCTCAAACCACCCCTTCTAGTCAAGTTCACGTATACTTAGGACCATGAATGTTTCTCAAAGGCCCAGAACCACTTCTAGACTACATAGACAACTGAGATAACCCTCTCAAGACACGCTTTTTCTTCTTTAAGAGACAGCCAGCTGTTAACTGATGATCACCTTTTTTTGGAGAGTGATAGAACTGGTTTAATTTCTTTTTCTTTTTTTTTTTTTGAGTTGGAGTCTCACTCTGTCACTCAGACTGGAGTGCAGTGGCCGCTCCCGGCCCCCGCAGCCTTGACCCGCTGGGCTCCGGCGATCCTTCCGCTTCACCCTTCCAAGCAGCTGGAACTACAGGCGCGTGCTACCACGCCCAGTTAATTTTTTTTTTTTAAATTTATTGTAGAGATGAGGTCTCATCAAGTTACCCAGGTGGGTCTCGAACCCGCAGGCTCAGGCAGTCCCCTCACCTAGGCCTCCCAAAGTGCTGGGATTACAGGCTGAGCTACCGAGCCCAGCCGTGAACTGGTTTAATTTCAGCTGTGAAGAAGCTTTATGCCTGACAGTAGATTACTCCCTAATCCGTGTGCTTCTGACCTTCTTATGTTTTCCTTTGGAAAACTTTTTGAGACTTTTGCCCAATATCTTCATTCTGGCAAAATACCCCCAGGAGATCAAGGGTCCAGAGTATTTGCTTGAATATGTGATCGAAGGTAAGCTACTTTGCCCATCAGCGAAAGACATTGAATTATGCTAACGACTGCTCTGGGCTATTGACTTAATATTGACCAAACCTAAAATATAATTTTAAATGATTTAAAGACATTTTCTCCATTTGACCATTGAAGGCCCTAAAATTTAAAAGTATTTTTGAGCAATTATTAAATAGCTTTGTAAAACTTTGGTACCTTCTGTCGGGTACCCTGCTGCCTCTGTGCTCTTTCTCTTTACACAATGAATTTGGAGTAATATACAACAGTCAACACCAGGCTTTTGGTATATTCAGTCTCTTCCCTATAATCTTGTCTTTCCCAGAGTATTGTGATCCACTGGCAGCCTCCTGCTCCAGCTACACAAAATGGGCAGATTACTGGCTACAAGATACGCTACCGAAAGGCCTCCCGAAAGAGTGATGTCACTGAGACCTTGGTAAGCGGGACACAGCTGTCTCAGCTGATCGAAGGTAAGCTATTTTGCCCATCAGCAAAAGACATTGAATTATGCTAGTCTAAATGACTGCTCTGGGCTATTGACTTGTCAAACTTAAAATTAATTTTAAATGGTTTAAAGACATTTTTTTTAATGATTCAGGCCACTTCTGACTTGATACAACTTAATAGAAAACACTCTGAAAGACTTCTCTGTCTCTGAGTGGTGAGATTGTTTGATTTTTATTTTCTTCCTTGTGTTTTCTGTGTTCTCCACATTTTCTTTTTGAGTGTATATATTGCCTTTTTGTAATCTGAAAAAAGGTAAAAACAAAGCTGTATAAGCACAGAAATTACTGCACTCAATCTAGTTGGTAACAGATGAGCTACAAAATGATTTTTAAAACATGACACTGCTCATGTATATATGGGCTAAAAAAATATTTGCAACTACTGCAATGCAATAATCATATTTGGTGCTATGGACACTTGCAAGTTTTAGACAATTCTATTAGAGATAGTGCCTTTTGTATAGATTTCCCCTTATGTGCAGCAGAGGAAGTGGCATGCCTGGTTCCAGTGAGCCAAATGCGTATCCATTGTGGATTCATCCTGAAGACCACAAAGAGTCTTCCCCAAGTAGGGACAGGAGAGTGAACTGAACAAGGTCAAGGTTCCTTTTCAGAAGCACAGGAGATTAAGTGTCCTTGGTTCTGTACCTGTTGGGACCATGCCTGCAGAGAGCAGAGACAGGTGCCCCAGGCTGTCCTTATCCTATAGGGGTTTCACAGGTGCTGTGTGTGGCTGTAGAAGGGACTGTGGTCTGAGTGAGCTGAGCCCATCCTGCCCATTTCTTTATTAGGGCAGCAATGCCAGGCTCTGTCCTCAGCTCCATGGGTCTCAGCTTCAGCAGCATCATCCTGCCTCTGCCCTGGGAGTAAACGCACAAGGGGTCGGAGGATGACCTTGGCTGCACTGACTGAGTTGTGTCACTCAACAGATCCCATCTACAATTTGCAAGCAAACAGATGAATTTGAGCCTCGTACATTTTATCTGTAACTTTAGCATTGCAGTAGTAGGACATGTTTAATCAGTGCCCTAAAAATGTATGCATGAATATATATACCATGTTATTAAGTATTGCCCAACGTTGTAGGATAGTCTTTTGTATGTGGATTTTTGTTGCCTCTGATACATGGATAAATCATGCACTTCATTAGCCGGTAGTAAATCAAAAAGTTATGTAATGGAAAGTTTGGGTTTCTTTTCTCTTTTACCTACTGTATATACATATGGACAATTGATTGTTAAGGGATACATTTCTAGGTCATATTTGGTGTTTAAAATTTGTCTGCTGTGGTTATGCTCTGGTGAAGAAAACAGAGGTAACCTGAGAGGAGTTACATCTTTGCTTGCTTTTCTGGGCTTTGGTGCCTTCTGAGACCAGCTGACTTTGTTCCTTTGTTATAACACTTTCACTATAAGGCCTCTTTTTGGCCTTAACTCCCTTTGTAGCAAAATGAAGGAACTGCATTAAAAGATCTCTAAGATGCCTTCAGGGCTCCTGAACAGAAATGCCTATAACCTCCTGGGAGCTTCTCCTGGGAGTCACCTCTTTTCCTCCTGGATTAAGTGGGCTTCAGCCTTTACTTTAGAGATGGAAGCCACTTTGTATTGTGTTTATATTTTGCCTGTTCTGTGTTTAACTGCAATTTTACCAAGCTGTGCTGAGTTAATGGCCAAAATATTTGCCTTAAGGAGAGGTTATTAATCTTCTGATTTTCCAAAGCTCTTGTTTCAGATTGTCTTTTTTTGTCATTTGGGTCTCAGGTCTTGACCGAGGGACTGAGTACAATTTCCGAGTGGCTGCTCTAACGATCAATGGCACAGGCCCGGCAACTGACTGGTTGTCTGCTGAAACTTTTGAAAGTGACTTAGATGGTAAGAATAATGACTGGCAGCACTGGCACGTGACAGGTACTAACCGTAGTCAAATGAGTCAAGCTGGAAAGCACAAACTTCGGGTGGTTGTGGCTTAAAATCTGTGAACTATGGTGTATTACACTGCTATCATTCCTGTATTGCAGCCAGGCTATTGGAATGTATTTTTTTCAGTGCCTTTTAGAGAACTGTCCCTTTAAGCAGAACGAGAGCAAATCAAAATGTATAGGTGTTAGAAGTCAGGTTTTTTTGTTTTTTACCAACGCCATTAAGTAGATGGATGATGTGAAGTCTAAGGCTGAGCCACATAAATCATGCCTTTATTTCAGTCGCAGTGTCCCTTTCCCCTTAGTTCTGGGCACACTGCCCTTCCTGTCACCTGTTTATTCAATGAGTAATTTCATGTGGGTATGTGTAGGTGGCACCTCTGTCCATGACAGGTGCTGGACTTGGGAGACAAAAGACCTGGGTTCTTCCTCTGAGTCTCAGCTCATTAATTTTTAAATTAAGGTAGTAATGTACACCTGAAACAATGTGCGTGAGAGATAACTGTCAGTTCCTCCTTTTTAAGCCTGTCTCCTACCAATTGAATCAATTGTGGCTCTAAAATGTCATGCTTTCTGGCTTATCATCTTACGTGGGGAGTAACTAGCTGGTGCCTTGGCTGTAACTGAAGGCTTGACCACCTATTGGCAGTAGGCTTTCAACCACTTGGTGTTAGGCCTTTCTCACTCCACCTGGTGGAGTTTGGGACCAGGATGTGAGATCCAGAAGGGGCCACTGCTGAAAGGCAATTTGTTTTTCTCCTTTGGGCAGAGGTGGTTCTTGTATCTCTCGGTCTTCCCTTCCAAGTTAATATTGCAGTATTATTGTATTTAAATGTCTTGTATTTAAGGCTGTTTGGGGTTTTTGTTTTTGTTTTCCTTAGAATGCAGTAAAATCATGGGCCCTATTTTACTGTATATACAGATTCTCTTGGAACTCTTGGGCATAACGTAAAAAACAAAGCCCCAAATAGTTTGGCAGAAGACTGAGCACCATTTCCCAGGGATGGTGAGATGCTCTACAGGAAAGTTGCACTCATCTTGCTCTTCCACTTTGCTTCCCAGAAACTCGTGTTCCTGAAGTGCCTAGCTCGCTCCACGTCCGCCCACTAGTCACTAGCATTGTAGTAAGCTGGACTCCCCCAGAGAACCAGAACATCGTGGTCAGAGGTTATGCCATTGGTTATGGCATTGGCAGCCCTCATGCCCAGACCATCAAGGTGGACTATAAACAGCGCTATTACACCATCGAAAATCTGGGTACGTTTGCTAAGTAGAGGAAATAATTGCCCATGTGATTTCTTTCTTTTTAACTTTTATTGTGTAATAACTTTATTTTTACAGGAAAATTGAAAAAACAATACAAATAATTCCTATGTATTCTTCACCTGGATTCCCCAAAGGTTAACATTTAACAAAACATTTACATTTATGTTTTGTAGAATGTCCTCAATTTAGACTCTTCTAATATTTCATCATTATAGCCTGTTGCTAGTGATGTTAGCTTTAATCACTTGGTTAAAATGGTATCTGCCATATTTTCCCCCTGTTAAATTATTATTTTGTCCTTTGTAATTAATAAGTACCTTATGGAGGAGATACTTTGAGTCTTTATAAGTATCCTATTTCTCATTAAACTTTCACTCCCTGGTTTTAGCATCTGTAGTAATAATTACTAGAATGGTGTTGCTCCATGGTACTTTTCTAATGCCATGTTTCTCCTACATTTGTTAGCATTCTATAATAAAGAAGGACTTTCACCCCCATAGAGAGAAGGGCCAGTGGGAGTTTCTTTATAACTGGTTCCTTTGTCCATCTGATATCTTCCACCTTTCTTTGAGCACATTCTTCCTTTTTTCACGCAGTGAGATGTTCCAGGCTCATCTGGTATTTTCCCAGCCTCAACCTTGGAATCAGCCACTTCTCCAAGGAACCTTGGTTGCTTTTATGAAAAATGATTTTAGAAACCAATATTTGAGAGCACTATATGTGCTCATTGTTGTGAGGGTAGGAAATTCTAAGGAATACCAAAAGGCTACTAAAACGATCAGTGAGCTTAGCAAGGTTACAAGAGACAAAGTCAATCTACAGAAACAGTGTATTTTTCATATACTAACAATAAGTAGCTGGAAATTGGAATTAAAAGAGCAATACCACTTACAATAGCATCAAAAAATATGAAGTTTGGGAATAGACTTACAAAATTATGTCAAGATCTGTGCCCTGAAAACTAGAAAATTACTGCTGATAGAAATTAAAGAAGACTTAAATGGAGATACCATGTTTACTGATTGGAAACCACTGTATTATTAAGATGAACGTTCTCCCCAGAGCAATCCCAGTATACATTCTTTTTTTTTTTAGAAATTGAGAATGCTGATTCTAAAATTTATATGAAAAAGCAAAGGAATTGAAATAGCCAAAAATTTTCGCAAAAAAATAAAGTTAGAGGACCCATGCTACCTGATTTCATGACTCTTGTACAGCTATGGTGATTGATATATTGTAGTAGTATTGATACAAAGGTAGATGTTATAAATCAATATAATGATGTAGAATCCAGAAATAGATTCATATGCATGTGGTCAACTGATTTTGAGAAAAGTACTGAGGTAATTCAGCGGGGAGAAGATAATCTTTTTAACAAAGTTGTGGAGTAGTTGGATATCTGTATGAGAAAGAAAAGGAACCTTAACCTTTGTCCTACACCATGTGCAAAAACAGACTTAAATGCAAGAGTTAAAACTATAAAACCTCTGGAAGAAAACATAGGAAAAGCTCTTCATGACTTTGGGATCAGCTAGGACCTCTTAGGTTGCAAAAAAGCACAAGTCATAAAATTAAGAAATTGGTAAAATTGATTAAATCAAAATTTAAAACTTCTGCTTTTGAAAAGACACAAATAAAATGGAAAGGCAGCTGGGCTCGGTGGCTCAGCCTGTAATCCCGTGCCTTTGGGAGGCTGAGGTGAGTGAATTGCCTGAGCCCGCAGGTTCAAGACCCGCCTGGGCAACTTGGTGAGACCTCATCTCTACAATAAATGAAAATGAGCCAGGCGTGGTAGCATGCGCCTGTAGTTCCAACTACTTGGAAGGCTGAGGCAGAAGGATCGCCGGAGCCCAGCAGGTGGAGGCTGTGGCGGCCAGGAGTGGCCACTGCACTCCAGTCTGGGTGACAGAGTGAGACTCCAACTCAAAAAAATAAAAATAAATAAAAATAAAAATAAAATGGAAAGGCAAACCACAGACTTGAATAAAATATCCACCTTTTAAATATCTAACAAAAAATTTGTGTCCAAAATATATAAAAACTTGTTCAACTCAATAATAAGAAAGCAACCCAATAAAAAGTGGACAGGAGATTTGAGCAGACACTATACAAAAAAGATGTAAGAGTGGCTAACCACATGAAAAGATGCTCCACACCATAAATCATCAGAGATATGGAAATTAAAGCCACAGTGAAATACCATTACTCACCAGAATTGCTAAACTTCATTAGACTGACAGTACCAAATATCAACAAGAATATAAAACTGTAACTCTCATGCTTGCTGGTGGGAATGTCTGATGGAACAACCACTTTGGAAAACATTTTGGAGATTTTGAATAAAGTTAACCTTGCAACCCAGAAATCCCACTCATAAACATTTAATCAAGGAAAATAAAAACACTGTACACAAATGTTTATAGTAGTATTATTTATAATAGCCCAAAAGGGGAAATAACAAATTTTCATTAACAGGTAAATGGTAAATTGTGCTGTGTTCATATAATGTACTACTATTCAGCAATAAAAAGAAATAGGCTATCGACACACACGACAACAGTAATGAATCTAACAGACATTATACTGAGCAAAAGAAGTCAGACACTAAATAGTACATACTGTCTTACTACATTTTTATGTGTGCAAAATAGGCAGAACTTACCCGTAGTGACAAAGCAAGATCAGTGGTTGCCTGGAACCAAGAATGGCAAGAATTGACTACAAGGGCATAAGGAAGATATCTGGAGTGTTGAAAGTGTTCTGTGTCTTGATTTTGGTGGTGATCGCACAGGTATATATAGTGTTAAAACTCAACAAAATCTACACTAAATAGGCACCTTTTATTGTATACTAATAACCTCATAGTTGATTTGAAAAGCAAAAGAATTTGAGAAATAAGGTTTTAATAGAAAATGAATTGATCTTGGAAGGTATAATTTTCCAAATTAGATTATTATTTTAGATCTTTCTTTGCAAGACTTGTTTTAATTCAAAATCTCCCCTGACCAAATTTTTATTCAGTCATTTCTTTGTAAACATCCTTTCTAAGAACAACTTCAAGTGCCTAACATGAGGTTACCTTCATCCTTTCAGGTAGAAAATAAGCAGCAATTCAAATCTTCATTCAGAAACAAAGTAGCCTTCCTCTTTTTCCTTAGAAAGAAGAAAAGCACAGTTAGCTAGGAAGTACATCCCCACATGGGCACCTCTTAAGGCAGTAGTTGGAGAGCAAAAGAAAGACTTTGCTGATAGAACAAAAGCATCCCTGTGGTGGCCAGCCTCCTCCTATTTCCTGTATGAAACCACTGAGTCAAAAATCCTTTGCGGCATTGGCAGGACATGGTCCTTGGCCTTCAGGTGCTTCCAGTCTAATGGAACAAAAGTAAAACACAAGAGCCAGTGAAGTAAGTTGAAGGGGAATACATTCTGAGAAGGGAGAGCCAGCAAGATACGGTAGAGTGTCAGGGGGGAACCTTCACTGGGCTTGAAAGATGGAACCAGAGTAGTCTGAAGCATGGAAAGGAGCACCAGATGTGCTGCAGAGAGGAAGCAGGTGGACTTGCTAGAAAAGAGAGTGTGGATTAAAAAGCAGCAAAAAAAAAAAAAAGTTAATTTGGCCCAAAGTAAAATAAGCTTGAGCTACAATTATCAACCCAGATAGATCGAAGATGCATATAATGTTAAGTAAAAGAAGCAAGTCAGAGGTGAAGAAGTGTTTTTAGGAGTGCATCTGTTCCTCAAACTAGGCGTCTCCCCTGAGCTTCGGATCTGATCAGCAGCTGCTGCTGAATATCTGTGCTTGGATGTAGCTTGTGCTTCATCTGGTCCAAAATTAAAGTTGGTATCTTCCCCACTAAACCGGTCGATCAATCAGCAAATATTTTATGAACACCTACTATATTCCAGATACAGAGCAGAGAATGCTAGATAAGAGCAGAGAATCAGACAGACATGGTTGCAATTATTAGAAATAATACAATTTTTAAAGAATTAAAGTTGATCACAGTGCTGAGAAAGAGAAGGGGCATCACAAGCTATGTAACAAGAGAAGTCCGGAGTGGCATGAGCCCTTCCAGAGGAATCAACTTACCTAGATGAGGAGGAGGCAGGATGTGTCCCAGGCATAGGGAACAGCTGCACACGTGAAAGTCCAGTGATACGAGAGGTGACCTGTAGCAAGTACAGAGAGCAAGGCAGAGAGTGGTGAGAGACTAGTGGGTGAAATAAATGGGACTGATTATTTGCCTAGAGGGGGTGAGGGAAAGGAAGGTCTCAATGACCCCCAGGTGTTGGGCTTGCACAGCAGGTTGATAGTCATGCCATTTACTGAACTAGGGAGCACTGGAGCAGGTCTGAAGTGGGGGTGGGGGTTGGAGCGTGGGCTGGGGGATGTGGGGAAGAGTTGAGACGTCCAAGAGGAAATGCCAAGAAGCAGGATTGAACACAGAGGTCTGGTCTGGTACTCAGAAGAAAGGTCTGGCTAGAGATCATATGCGGTGATGGCATATACATGCAAGCAGAGTGAAGGCGCCCAGGGAGAAAGTGAAGAGCGGGACTGGAAGAGGGCCTGAACTCGGGCCTTGGAGATGAATATCACGGCCACTCTGTTCCTGTCTCAGTTCTCAGTGAATGACATCACGATCTGCTGCATTGCCCACGCCCACTTCTCCCTTGCCAGGCAAGTAGTAAGGCTTACAGATCACATTTGTCATCAGTTCAGTCTAACACGGGAAGACCAGCTGCCTCTGCACACCACCCATAAATGGCACTCAGAGAGTGGAAGGGCCACAAGCTGAGCAGCTATTTTAAGCCTTTGAGCTCATGTGGCTACTTTGGAAACCTGTCCAACTTTGGCAGAAGTGAGTGGAATACATCATCTTCTTACCCTGGAGTGTTTCAATGGAACCCAAGTCTTCATTTCTGAAACTAGACTTTGGAAGTACCCCATATAAACCTTGCCTGGATCAGGAATGTGATGAACTGGAATCTTCCTGATGTGCCTCAGCCAGTAAGGCAGCAAATGCTGTTCCACCTGGTCAGTGTAGACTTCTCTGAGTCAATATCATTTGGCATGACCACCTAGAGGAAGAATTTCTCAGTCTCACAATTGCAGCATACCCCCCAAGCCAGTTAAATCCTTGGCCGTATTTTATCCAGTCACACAGTTTGCATGATGGCTAGATGAAGTTTGACTGTTCTGGGTCTGGAGACACCATGGAGAGTTTAGGACATCAAGAATTTACTGAGTTAACAGTTTACCTTCTGCCTCTCCACCTTGGTTGTTCCATTCACTTTCTTCCTCCAGGGAATAAAAGGGCTTTATTCGAGTACCTCCTGTAGGCATTCAACACATGAAAATATGATTTGCTCATTCTCATCCAAGTCCTACGCCATACAGTGAACATCACTACACCACATGGAGGACAAGAGAGAATTCAAGCACCCCCTGCCTCCACTACTGAGGCTGCATCCAGGAAGTTGACCCAGCTAGCGTTGCTGTGCAAACATAAAACACCACACCACAGAAAGCATTTTAGTTTCCTGAATTCCTCTGCAGTTGAGTTTATGCAGTCTCCCTTGGGTTTTAAAATTCTGCAGTGAGAATTTTTTCTTAGTATAGTGATTTGTTTTTGTTCTTCAGATCCCAGCTCTCACTATGTGATTACCCTGAAAGCATTCAACAACGTGGGTGAAGGCATCCCCCTGTACGAGAGTGCTGTGACCAGGCCGCACACAGGTAAGGCATCCTGCCTGTCCCTGACCCTCAGCACGTTTCCTGCAGCTCATGCAGGATGTTGACATGAGGCCTGCCCTGCTGGTGTCTGTGGAAGGAAAAGCACGTGGCTGTTCAGGCTGCTGGCTTCAGATGGGGAAGCGGGCTTTCCACGTGGGAAGTTTTGTAGATTCCTGTTCTGGACGATGCTAATCCTGTCGTGTAAGCCACTCTGCAATAGACAGGTATAAATGCTTTTAATGTATTAGGATCCGGACAGCATTGTTTTGAGAGAATCCACAGTGATTTTCCATCTTTGGGGCCTCTGAGTTAAAACTTTGAGAGTCACAAATAAAAGGACTCCATGTCTTTAGAGAAATTATACAGGTGACTGGTGGTGGCGGTAAATATATGTGATTGGTGAATCAATATTTGCGCTCCTAGTCACTGGAGTTGGTTGGAAAAGTAGTTGTCTGTGTGTCTTTCATAAGCTTTTTTTTTTTTTAAAATAAAGTTTGGGGTCCTAGCCGTGGGATCAGTTACACATTTATTTCAAGAAACCAAAATTTATTATTTTTTTCTTTGAATTATCCACTTAAAATATCTCTAAAGTAATAAACATATAATGTGAAATTTCTCTCCATATAAAACATCTACTTTATATAGGAGAAAGTTTATTGAAGTAAATGTATTAGATTTGTAAATGTTTAAAGTTTTTTAAAAGGATACTGGAAACCAAAGTATTTCTTTTCAGAAATGTCCTTTCTCATTTGTTTCCCAAAATGTTGATTCTGTATTGTCTGCTGTCTTCTGAATAGCTTACATAATTGTACAGATTTAATAATATTCTTTTAAGAAGAAGTCTGTCCCTTTTTTGAAGTTTCTACTTAAGATTAGCACTGTTACTGCATGTCTGGTGGTTCTGTCCTATCTTCTGCTCCTATGTGCCTACAACTTAGAAGTTCTTTTAGAAATCACTATAATATTTTAAAAAGGAAAGAAAGAATAATGTCAAAAGGAGAATATTTAAATAAGTTAGTCTGCTATTTTCTAAAATCAGGCTATAGTAGAAAAAAGTAAATTTGAAATTATTTTCTTTTATGTGGCTTAAAAATATAGCCTAATGGCTAGAAATAGTCAAGGAAATATTCTTAAGTCATGTAACCTAGTTACCTTTTCTAAGAGTTGCTACATACAAAAAAAATATTCAAGAATTCTAATGATCTCTGCATTTTCTATAACTGACTGGTATGTGTCCTGACAAACTTTTTTTTTTAATTTTTTGAGCTGGGGTCTCATCTTGCCACTCAGGTTATAGTGCAATGGCACATTCACAGCTCACCACAGCCTCGATCTCCTGGGCCCAAGTAATCCTCTCGCCTCAGCTTCCCAAAGTACTAGGATTATAGGCATGAACCATCGTGCCCAGCTTTGACAAACTTTGAACAAATCTCTTGATTATAGTCTGTGCTGCTGCTCTGTTATTTTTAGTCCTCATTGTGCAAGAAATACACAAAAGGAGACTGTTACTTTAGTTTGACAGTTATTTATAAACAAAGCCTGTACCATTGCAGATTTTGAGTTATAGGAAAGACTAGTTGCCATAACTATGTGAGAAACACATTGTAAAATGTGACCTTAAAATAAATCAGAATGTGTAAACTTAGAAGACCTATCCAAGAATTGGGAAAGCCTGAATGAACCCTACTTTACTGCCCGTGGTCCCTGGTGCTTTTGTGCTAGTGCTCATGTTTTGGCATTGACACTGAGAGAATGCATCCCTCGCAAATGGCACAGGACAGCTACATGAGCATAGACTTTCCATCTAACGAGAACTGTCCAGGACTCTGATTTCTGAAGTCCATGAAGTATGTCACTTGGACCCATGGTAACCATGACATGTCCTTTAACTGATAGGGAGTCATTGCTGGGTTATCCTCTGACTCTGGAGAAGGAAGTACAACAGATAGTCCAGCATGGTGTCAGCTCACCTTTCCTCAAGAAAGCAGAACATTCTTGAGTTCCTTTTGCTTTATTCAGTGTGAGCGATATCACCATATTGCCTTTAGGCCCAGGACATCAGCAGGACTGAACTTGACCCTTGGTGGATATCAGATAGCCTTAATATCAAGGCCAAGCTGACATTCAGGATTCAGGTTTGAGGGTAGGACCCTTATGTGTCCAGTGCTAGGCACTGATAACTCTTATCCCAAAACTTCAGCCACATTCACTGAAATCTTGTTTAGAAATTATATCCTTGATTTTAAAAGCAGTATTTGTCTTTTCATTGTACTTTTTGAACAGGAGGTAGACATTTCAAGCATGAACATGTTAATACAGTTATTGGATTATCACATTTCAATAAACCTATAGAATGCAGTAGAGAATATGGTTAATTACCATATTCTCTTAAAATTTTCCTGCAGACTTTTCCTGAACGAACACATGTGGAAATGTTCTTTTAATCGATTGGTGGTTATCTATTAACTCCGAATTTTCTTTCTTTTTCTCCATTTCTCACCTTTCATTCCATTCTATTACCATGCATTTCCCTTTTATTTTTGTTTACGTTAAAATGCCACTTCCTTTTTGATTACTTTTGACCCAGACACTTCTGAAGTTGATTTATTTGTTATTAATGCTCCATACACTCCAGTGCCAGATCCCACTCCCATGATGCCACCAGTGGGAGTTCAGGCTTCCATTCTGAGTCATGACACCATAAGGATCACGTGGGCGGACAACTCCCTGCCCAAACACCAGAAGATCACGGACTCCCGCTACTACACTGTCCGCTGGAAAACCAACATCCCCGCCAACACCAAGTACAAGGTACTGACACATTTGCTGTGGGTGAAAAAAAGCTAATCGTTGTTATTTTCTCATGTTAAAGATCTCAATTCATATTTTTTCAGAATGCAAATGCAACAACATTGAGTTATTTGGTTACTGGTTTAAAGCCAAACACGCTCTATGAATTCTCTGTGATGGTGACCAAAGGTCGACGGTCAAGCACATGGAGTATGACAGCCCATGGGACCACCTTTGAATTAGGTATGTGCTGTCAGAAACCGAGTCACCTGGCGTCTTTTCTCTTTGCAAACTATGAAGACAATGGAAATCTGTGCTGATGTTGTGCCACACTCTGTCACGAGACTTCTCATCGCCTGCTGTTACAACCCAAGGAAAGAATTGAGTGCATGAGTTGTCATATTGACAGAACACTGTGAGCAACTACATTTGGACTTCAGTGTTTGCTGTTTCAACTGATGAATGATTTTTTTAAATTACTGAATAAAAACATTAGCAAATAATAGGATTCTGTAATACAAAGCGTACTAGATTTTAAGAATCAAGAGACTGGCGTTTAGTCCCAGGTCAACCATCTGCTGACCGTGGGATCATGAGCAAGTCGTCTAGTCTCTCTGAACATGGTTTCTTCTGTCTATGGAAAAGGATAATAACCCCTGCCATTCCTACCTTGTAGGGTTTTTGTAAAGGCAAAATGAGAAGTAGATGGGAAGGACATGGCAAATGTTAAAGCACTGGTTATAGTAAGGGGTTATTGCCGTTAATCCTGCTTTGCTGGTAAACTGAGGTAGAAGAGATGAAGCAACCTGCCCTTTACCAAGCCCTTGCCAGTGCCATGCTGGCTAGAGCCTGAATGCTTAGCTAGGTGACCCCAAAGCTGCCTCTGCAGTTTTCTTGCAAACCAATTGGTGTCCTGTAAAATCTCCCACTGAAATATACTTAAAGTCTTTGTAAGTGGACATGAGAGAAAAGGGACTAAGCAAATTAAAGAGAGAGCAGGCTCTCTGGTTTTGAGGTTCTGTTGCTTTTTGCTTGCCCTGCTCCTCCCATGGGCCTTCCTAGTGTGGGATGTGTGTAGCCATTGGGAATCTCTGTCTCTTCTGGCTTTCTATTTCGTTCTCTCCTGCATATGAATAATGAAAAAATGGAGTTATAAATTCTCCACAAGCTGGGCTTGGCCCTGCTTTTCTTCACAGTTGGTTGGACTTTCTACAGAGAAAAGGGTTGGTTTTGGAGAGTTAGAAATATAGTACATGGAAGTTTCAATAGACTTGAGCTTGCCTTCTTTGCCAACCATTTTAAGAATATATTTTTAAAGCCAGTCTCGGTGGCTCAGCCTGTAATCCCGCACCTTTGGGAGGCTAAGGTGAGTGGATTGCCTGAGCCCGCGGGTTCGAGACCCACCTGGGCAGCGAGACCTCATCTCTACAATAAATCAAAAATCAGCCAGGCGTGGTAGCGTGCGCCTGTAGTTCCAGCTACTTGGAAGGCTGAGGCGGAAGGATCACCGGAGCCCAGCAGGTCGAGGCTGCGTATATTTTTAATTCTACCTCATTAGCTAACAAATGAGACTGTATTTTCCCTTAGGATGTTTGCATTTTGCAGGCTTTCTTGCATTTCATACCAGGAGAATTCTAGCATTTTAGGAAGAGAAGAGTAAATTTAAGGGTATACTTAATTTGCTCATTTCCCTACTGGGACATTAAAAGTTTTCAGCTATGACATGGAAGCCACTCTCATTTTTATTTGATTGCTTTTTTGTTGCATAAACAACTTTACTTTAGAACAGTAACCTCAATAGTTGGCATTGTATTTTCAGTGTAAACTTAAAATGAAGATATCAACTTATAAATCATTTATTCTTTGAGGAAATCAGGCTTTTAAAAGTCATATTTGGTTTGGAGAACCAACTATAAGTAAGAGAAAAAACTGTTTTATACTTAACAATATTCTAACAAAATAATTCCACGTAAGGGGGAGGAAGTCATCTTGGGGAAATTATATAACTTCTGTCATTTTTGGTGTCCTAATCTGTAAAGCAAGAATAGTGATAACTACCTTTCAAGAATTCCATAAATACTAAGTGAGATACTGGTATACATCATCTGGAATGTAGTGGGTACTTGGTACAAATGTCATTTGATTGTCTCACCTAACTCTCCTGTTTATCCCAGCTGAGGTGCCAATTCTATATCCTCATAGTGTGGTATTTTCTGTTGGTACTTTGCATAGTCTTCTTTTTTATTGGAACTATTTATAGACAGACTGTGAGTCCTTTGAAGCCAGGAGGCTTTGTCTTTTTTGTCTTGTACCTGTTATTGTGCCTTATAAATGGAACCTTGAGGAAGTGGTGAATTAAATTGAAATGGACAAAAATTATTGCAAGTATTGTTATTTTGTAGTTCCTACTTCTCCACCCAAGGATGTGACAGTTGTGAGTAAGGAGGGAAAACCTAGGACCATAATTGTGAATTGGCAGCCTCCCTCTGAAGCCAATGGCAAAATTACAGGTAAGGGGCCGCAGAAGTATGTTTGTGCCCTGTCCCTGCCTGGCAGAAGCTTTCTAGGAGAGCACTGTGTTGTTGGGACAAGTGGGAGTCTGCAGGCTGGCTTGGCCTTGCATGGGGTGGTGCGATCATGATGGTCCTTGAAATTGAAGCAGGGGCGGGTATGCTGTTCGCCCACAGAGACATAAAAATGAGTTGCCAGTTGGTGTTCTGACTCCAGGTCTGATGCAGATGGGATGCCCTGGATGGCCTTGGCTGTAGTGGGACTTTATGGACGTATTTATTTTCCTCCAGAAAGCTGCTCTTCTCGTCCGTGCCTGGATGACCAGCCTTGTGTTTTACACCCCTTGCCCAATTCTTCATGGTATAACTTATGCCCAATAAATATAGATTCTGCTCTTTTACCCTGAAGCCCTCCCCCAAAAACCCCATAGACATTTAACTCTTTACCCCCAGGCCTGCTCTTACGACTAGAGTCTGAATTGTCCTAGGCCTTTGAAAGGGCCTGGAATTTTTTCCTTGGACTTTCAGAGCAGAACCTTCCACAATAGAGAGAATACTATGCCTCCAAGGAGGGAGGCCTGATGAGACTCAGCTGCCAATTACTCTCAAGCCTCTGCTCCCAGTAGGTCTGTGCTGAGAACCGAGTTTGCGCTCTGAAGCTTCTTTGTCAAGTGAATAAGGCAACTGAGCAAACGAGAGCATGTCTTGGCACTGCCCTGCTTCTGGCTTCCAGTAGGAATCCTTTCCCATAAGTCCTGGCTTTTCTGCGGTTTGGATTTTGCCTCTTCTATAAAGGGCCAAGCATTACTTGACCTGGATTACATTTTCCTTTGTCTTTTAAAACAAGCAGCAATGCATTGCGTTTTTGCTGCAGGTGGGGTAGGCTTGTGTCACCTCCTGCCTCCACATGGGGATTGAGTGCCCCCTGGTGGAAGCATCAGATGACAGTTCACTGTGGTTCTGCCCATCTTCCAGGCATTTTTCTCCTAGGAGATCACATTGGTGAGAGCAAAAACAGGCAATAATTGGTTTTCAAAACTGCATTATTTTCATTGTAGACTCTTGAGGGATATTAATCATCAAATATTATACTGAAATATGCATATGATGTAATATGCTTTTATTGACTTACAGATTGCAAAAGAAAAAGCAGGAATGAGATTTATTTTCCCATTAACTCCTGGACAGGTTACATCATATATTACAGCACAGATGTGAATGCAGAGATACATGACTGGGTTATTGAGCCTGTTGTGGGAAACAGGCTGACTCACCAGATACAGGAGCTAACGCTAGACACACCATACTACTTCAAAATCCAGGCCCGGAACTCCAAGGGCATGGGGCCCATGTCTGAGGCTGTCCAGTTTCGAACACCTAAAGGTAATGCTCCTGAGCTGAGGCTTTTACGGTGTGTCTCTTTAGGGGGGTTCTGCTTATATGTAGCCTTCAGCATGTAGAATCTGTGGAGGGCACAAGATATTCTCATGACAATTTGTGAGCCACAGGGTGAAGATTTATCCCAGAATGACCCCTCACCCCTTGCCATTTACCACCAAGTCAATGTTCCTTGGGTTACTGCCGCACCATAGACAAGAGAACTAGGGCTCCAGGCTATTTGGGGCAGATGAATTGCAGTGATCTCAAAGGTTTTCCCCGTCAGATCAGATGTGATTCTTTTGGGTCCATAGGGTAATAGTGTGTCATTGTGATGGATGGTTCTCTTTCAACACATGCAGGCTCTTAACCTGAAAGGCTTATTCCTGGACCTTGAGAGAGAGAAAGAGACTAAAATGGGGCCTTTTACATAAAACTCTCTCTAATCGCTAAGAAAATGAAGATAAAGCACTGAACCAAGTGAGCTTAGGCTAAGAAAATTTAGTTGGGGACTGAGTCTAAGGAATTATGGAAACCCTATGTGAATTTAGTTTCTGCTAGTGCTAAAAGCAAGTCTCAATTTGTTTGGAAGTGTGTGGGTTTTTGTTTTTTGTTTTTTCCTTTGAAGTTCTGCCTATCCCATCTTCAAAGCTTGTGACCCTTGCTCTTGTTTTTTCTTCCCCGTGCTTGGCCTGTTAGCGGACTCCTCTGATAAAATGCCTAATGACCAAGGTAAATGAGTAGATGGGCTCTTTCCTTTCTCTCTTTCATGACCTTTTATCAGCTCTTTGTCTTTTTTTTTTTTCCTGAAAATCAGTACCATGCGTTAAAAGCCACATATTTATTGGCCAAAGTAGAGTTGAGTCCATGTTTGTGGCACTTGGGGTATCTGAAAAGCTGGGAAATTAGGAGCTAAATAGACTGGCGGAAGAAAACTGAGTCAGATAAATTGGGTCTTGCAGCTGTAGGAGATTGGCCTTAAGTGTTAAGACAGTGAAGCTCTTTAACAGGCATTTAGGCATGAGACTGATCATACCAAGTTTTTATATTTGTAGCATCTAGAATTTTATTAGTGTCTCTAGAGGAAAACTGTTATCTAATTCAGTGAATACCCTATGTTCCTCCCCCCACAGATAACCTATAAATATACCCTTCTAAATTATGTGATTATTCATGACCAAATTAGTGCTTTGTATATTCTTGTTACCATAAATTTAATTCAGAGCTCTTTTTCCATTTCTTCCCTTAAAAATATCTGATTATTTTTTTTAAAGGATAGAAACTGTTTAAAGGCTAGGCACAGTGACCGGTGCTCCCAGCACTTTGAAAGGCCTGGGCAGGAGGATCACTTGAGGCCAGGAGTTTGAGACCTGTCTGGCAATGTAGCGAGACCTCATCTCTACAAAAGAATTAGCCAGGCATGATAGTGCATTCTGGTAGTCCCAGCTACTTGGAAGGCCGAGGCAGAAGGATCGAGGGTACAGTGAGCTATGATCATGCTGCTGTACTTCAGCCAGGGTAACAGAGTGAGACCCTATCTTAAAATTAAAAAAAAAAAAAAAATCAAGGAAAAAAAGGCTGTTTAAAATGGAAGCCTAGGAAACATGGGCCACTGTGTCACCATACTTGAAATCATCTGTAATTGCCATAGTAGAGGGAAAACTGTATTTTGTGATTTTCATCTCTGGGAAGTCAGCTAAAACTAGTACCTGCTTTACATCCTGAGAAAGGATGCTAAAAGTAAATCTTATGATTGCTCTCTTGGTTTAAGAGTAGTTGTTAGAAATGCAAGATCTTTGGATCTTAGTTAATGGCAGGAAGAGTCAGAAATTGAGGTATATCGAGTTTTCTAGAACACTTCGGAAATGTGTTTGCATTCAGCAAGTCTTTTGTTGTGTGTTGCAGAAACTGCAAGCATGCTTTCTCGTGTGTGTGGGAATGTAACATACATGCACAGAGTATAAACCATTCTCACTGTTTTCTCACTTCACTCGCAGCTAGTGTGCATTTCTTAGCTGCAACACACCTGAAAGGAAGGAACCCTGAAAACTCAGAATAAACTTTACCCTTTCAACCTATCTAGTATTTAAAATTCTTTACCCATTGATATTTTTGGTGCTAGGGTCATCCTTAGGATTTCTTATTCATAGTTTAAATTTGAAAGAAAAAATGTTGGGAAGTAGAGGACTGTAAACCATCCCGTTTATTGGCAACATGTGCTCTTTGGCAATTGTTTACATAATAAAATGCTCTGAGTAGTGTGGCTTAGATGCAGCCTACCTACTGACTAAGTATCCTTAAATAGGAGGAACCTTACAATTACTGAGCCATCTTCACCAACTTGGCTTTGTCATAGTGAAAAGCATGTGAAGAACAACTGGTCTCTTAATAAGTGGTGTGTGTCATTTGGGGGAAATAATGGCACCAGAAATCAGGGAGCAGTAGCAAGTGTGGACAGTGAAAAAGGGGTCAGGACTGTGAGTGAATTCTAGAATGTACTGTCCTGGATATCTGGGAACTTCTGTTACTTTCTTTGGGGTGGCAGCAGTTTCAGCTTCTGGAAACACAGCAAGCATTGTTTAGTGTCTAGATTTATTCTGTTCAATGAACTGCATACAGAAAACTTCAAGTTTTAACCCTTTGCACTTGGATGTCCCCCTTGTGCTAGGCACTTACGGGGCATAAAGAGATTGCAGAACAAACTTAGGCCAGCACAAATTTTTCCAAAATGTATGTTTCCCTGAAGTTTTCCATTCAAATTGCACAAAAAAGCAAATAAAGAGATGGAATATGTACTGAGATGTGATTGATCAGTTCAGGAATCACAAGTGCACCTTTCCACATCATCTTCAAACAACAACTGGACAATCAATTACATATCATTAATGTGGGAGGAAGAAAGCGAGACTGCATTGTTTGCTCGAATAGGTAAACAGACGTCCAACAAATTACTATCACACAACATGTATCAATGAACCTGCAATGCACGTCGGTGACTTTCACGTGATACCACACATTAGGAGAATATAAGATACATTTGGATTTTTTTGTCATAAATAGGTTCCTCAATGTCCAAAATTTCATCATACGCCAAATATTGTTACAGTGAAATACCTGGTTCCAACGCTAAACTATTTAGCATGAAGTGATTCATGTGATACTCTTTTGCAAAAAAAAAAAAGTGTGATCAAGTTGCTGGTAGGTGAGCTGCAAGATGTCTCCAAGAGCAAAGGGTTAATTTATCTCATTTCCTCAGAGCCTGATAATTTATAGAAGTACTGACGTTAGCGCTGATGCTTTACAGAAACACATTTAGTTTACGCACTTCTAGTCAAGTTTTATTTGCAGAAATCACTGCCACTTATAAGTGTTTTCTGAAGCTTCATGCTCTCTGCTTCTGTAAAGGGAAACATTATATTCTTTCCTGAAGATTTATTATGCTTATAATAGGAGTAGTTAATGTTTATTGAACATTTTTTATGTATCAGTATTAAAACTATTTTATGGAATTAAGATTCAGATTACCCTCACAACAGCTTCATGAAATAGATAGCATTATTATCCCTGCCTTACAAGGATGAGGAAACTGAGGCCCAAAGTGAATAGTTAAATAACTTTCCCAGTGTCAGTTACCTTTGGAGGAGCCTGTGTTCACGGGCAGACAGTCTGTTAAGCCCCACACTATGTAAACCACCAAGAGTAACTTTTACCTCACAGTTCTTTCAGATCTCTTTTCAGAAATGTCATCTGCTTCCTGGGTACAAACCTTGGTTGATACCTGTGCTTTTATTGGGAAAGGGCTCCTTGTATGTTCTTTTCCCATGCAACTTCTATAAATGTGACAAGCAAAGTTTAAGACCAAGAATAAGAATTGTTTGAACTCCATAATTTGTGCTTTCTGAGGCCTGTTCCAGGGCGGCCCCAAGCCTGAGGCCACAGACCCACTCAGTGTCTTCCAGATGGTGGGTTAGGAGACATGTGCTTTGGACAGCTAGGGGGAAGGCTGCTTTTTCTGTCTTGGAATGTTTAGGTGACTGAGCAGGAACCTAATCTGGACCTCTGTTTGGCTTTCTACTCCTGCTGAGAGTAACTTTATATTTGGAAGAATGATTTTATATTTGTAAGGGAAACTTTATGATTTAAGGAAAGCATCTAGACACCCTTAACACCTGTGAGGCCAATTCAGCATAACCAGGTCCCTTGGAAGAGTACAGTTCTTTAATGTAGAGATTAACCTCCTTAGTCTCCTTGATTCCTTTTCCAAGGGGAGCTACTCTTGTTGTAAGACCTCAATTTCCTGGGCTAGAAAAAAGGGTGTGCTTCCACCTTCTGAGAAAGAAAGAGTGCAGTCTGGTCACAGCCGTGGACAAGGGTGTCAGCCTTTCAGATGCCTCATTGCATAGAAAGCTGTACCTTGGTTTGCTTTGCACTTGTAGACAATAGTTTCCTATGGTTTGCGTGCTACTTCATTTTCTCATGAATGTAATAGACTAAAAATATGTGTTTGTTTGTTTTTGTAGAAAATACTCACTAGCTGTGAAGTAGCCTGTCACACCAATGTGTGGGGTCATCACTGACATGATTTCTTCTCCTCAGCCTCAGGTTCTGCAGGAAAAGGAAGCCGGCTCCCAGACCTAGGATCCGACTACAAGCCTCCAATGAGTGGTAAAGCCCTCCCTATGGCATTTTTGGCCTCCTATGGACACACAGCAGTTTTGCTTAAAATCCTGAAATGTCTTTTGTAGTCTGTGTATGGTAGGTTGTAGCAACACCACAAGGAAAATGTTAACATATTTCCTTTTATTTAATAAATCTAGCTTCAGGCATTTTCTGTCATGTTGGCCAAATTACTACAAATCTGTTCAAATTGTAGGATCATAAAGAAAATTGTTTCCCCACACATCCAACTTCAGGTTAATTCCCACACAAATGATTCGTCCTGTAGCTGACCATCTCTAGAAAAAGAATTAGAATTTTGCTTTCAAAGATAAACACTTTTGGGGTTAGCCATCACTTAAAACAAGCCAAAGAGATGCTTTGGAATCATTAAGTTCTCCCAGTACTACTACTTACTGCGGTATTTTAGTTTGGGAATTCTAGAAAATTATTCTCACTCGCCTAGCCATCCTGAGAGCTGGCACCTTCTAATTTGACGGTGACACCTCCTTCTTCACAGACCTTCACCATTTGTAAGTTACTTTCACCTGTCAAATCACATTTGATTCTCATAACACCAAAGCAAGGAAGATAGATACCATTATTCCCATTTAATACATAAGGAAACTCAGTGGGGAAGTCACAATCCTGGAGCCACCCACTAGTTACAGCAGTTCTAGGACTGAAACCGGGACTTCTGACTTCTGATTGTACTTTTTCTGCGTCACATGCAACCTCAAAAGCAGGGAGGGAGTCCTATATCAGATGTGGGAATTCAGAATGGCGTAATGTCCACGATTACTGAAAATGACCCTTGCTGTCTCTTCACTTGTGGAAGAGAAAGGCAAATCCTTTAGTAACTCATAGTGTAACTGTGGGAATAAAATGATCTCTTAGCCTTCAACTGTCTAGTTAAATAAAAAGTGGCACTGCCCAGACTTCAGTGAAATCAGCATACTCTTAGAAGAACCAGACATGTGTGTGTCCTTTAAAAGATGTTTATGCTCTTGAGTTCTAGGACTTTACTTATGAGTTTCTCCTCCATGTGTCTGTTACATTTATGTGTGGTCCACATATAATAATGAAGGATGTGAGAAAAGAGAGTACTCTGTAGCCTTTTCTTTCATGTATGCCTTCATTCATGCATGTGTACTTTTAAAGGTTCAGGTTCTGTGAGACAGGCTCTGGGAGCAGGAATAACATGACACCTGATAGAGAGGAAGGAAAGCTTCACGGAAGAGTGGCTATTGAACCAAGTCTTAAAGGATATGTAGGAGATTGCTAACTGTCAGGGAAGGGGCTGGACATTCAGGAAGCAATGACAGTGTGTGCAGAGTCACGGCAGTGCAAAGCAGCCTGTTTTCTCCAAGGTCACACTCCTTAGAGACAGGATAGAGACTGAGTTGGTAAGGTGGGTTAGAACCAGTCTGCTGAAACCTTGAGTCTCATGCCAGGAAATGTGCACTTTATCCTATAAATAACATATGTGAGGTGTCCGACACTGCCAGCATGCTGTGACTTCTGCTGGCTGAGCATCTACTATCATTACTCTGATAACAGTGAAGAGTCCGGGAGGAGTGGCCAGAAACTGTCGCAGCAATCCAAGGATGGCTTGAAGAAGTGGTGTATAACGTCATTCGTGGTGGGGGTGTTCCTGGGGAGCTTACTCTCGCCCTGTCTTAGAAGGAAGCTTTTATCCAGCTCATATGTTGGAGGTCAGATCCAGGTAGATGAGAATTCACCGCTGTCACATGCAGGAAGGCGGTACCACCTCCTCTGCTGGCCTCCTGCGTTTCCCCTCCCAGCCTCTGATGTGTGATGCCCGTGTCCCAAGTACCCAACCCCATAGTTAGCACAGCTGTTATAGCAGCGTTATGTAAAGCCCTAGTCTGACATGAGCAGAATGGTCAGTTTTATTTGCCCCAGTACTATAGTCTTTCCCAAATAACAAATGTTATTTTATCGAAGGTCAGTGTGACTGGTTAAAATTGTCTATCTGCTTGCCTTTTTCTCATAAGTGAAGGATTAAAAAATGATTGAACCAAACGCAGAAGAATAATCTCTTAAGCCCTTCTAAAACAGCCCCAGATTTAGCATTGTGCTTAGATGTAGCCCATAAAATCATAGAATCAAGTTGGAGGGTCAGCAAATCCAGTGTTGTAGGGAGGGCTCCCACAGTGAGTATGAGTTTGGATTAGATTGTGAATGCATAAGCCACATTGCACATGAGAATCGCTTTAGAAAATTAAAAAAAAACAGATTCCCAGGCTATTCCTCATAGTGGGAATGTCCTCACCAACATGGCATGCTCATAGAATGCCTCTTCTTGACAACTTCTAGTGCCCACTGCTCTAACTGATAGACAAGAGAGTAAGTAGAGGGAAAGGCACCAGGTGTCTGTGGGATCAGACCATGTGGTATGATTTGCCACATTGTATGATAAGAGCATATATATACTTAAATAATGAGGCAGGATGGAGAGGATTGTTTCACGAAATGGAAGAATGAAGGACAGAGTTAGATAACAGGACTGAACCATGTCCTTTCACAGCAATGCGGAAATAATAGTAATAGAAGGAGGAGGAGCAGATCTGAAATTCTTCAGGGTTCTAAGTGCTCTGCCTCTGCCCCCCCGCACCCCTGGCCCCATCTCTCCCTTCTCCCACTTCTTCCTTCTCGTTTGCATCTCTCCAGCTGTTCCTGCCCTCTGGAGTGTCCCCTCATTCTTTATATGATGGGATCTTTCTTGTCATTCAAATCTCAGCTCAAATGCCATCTTCTTAGAGAAGCTTTTCTAACTGCTTGATCTACATTGGCCACCAATCATTCTGTTTCATGTCCCCTCACTTCATTTTTTTCATAGCTAACTCATTCTAAACTAACAGTTTGCTATTTGGTTAGTGTTTGCTCAGCCCCACCCCCAGCCTCTGCATCTTGGTTGCTCACCATTGCATGCTTGGGACCTAGAACAGTGACACTTAGGAACCCCTCAGTGAGGATTTGTCAAATTAATGCATGTGCACAGATCTACTGTTTCCTGAAGATAAATACGAGACTTAACTCTGCATGGATGGTGTATTTATAAAAACAGAGAGACTGTATTTCCAAGCAATTTTTTTGTCATCTCAAACATCTGTATGTTGGGGAAAACTTTTGCTTTGTATCAATGTACGCTTCTTAAGTGGCTTTAAAAGTAGGAAAACTAAATGGTTTACAAATAGTGCTTTACAAGACGAGTTTATATGTCACATGAGACACCAGAGGGCTATGACCCTTTGTTCAAGTACATTTGAACCTTTGAAAGCTCTTGACTATACCAGAGTTTGAGAAACTTTTACTGGGCGGTGTCTCTGGCAGGGCTCTGTGCTGACACCATCCAGAGGGTGGACTCCCAGCCCCCAGGGGATTGTCTTCTAGAGGAGAGCACTGTGCCCATGTGGCAGCTTTAGCCAGGGCATAGCAGTGAGTGTCAGAAAGAAGTTCACTCGAAGTATCCTGAAAGAGCTCTGCAGCCTGACTACGTACATTTTTTAAATCCCCTTACACTCACAGATGTGCTATTTGCCCTCTGCAGGCAGCAACAGCCCTCACGGGAGTCCTACCTCCCCCCTGGACAGTAACATGCTGCTGGTCATCATTGTGTCCGTTGGTGTTGTCACCATCGTGGTGGTTGTGATCATCGCGGTCTTCTGCACCCGGCGCACCACCTCTCACCAGAAGAAGTAAGGAGCCCAATGCAACCCGCAGACCTGTAACATCTTTCCTTTTGCTTCCATGTGATATGCAGCGTTAAGACATAAAAATGCAGAAAAAAGGATTTTCAGCATTTTCAAAGGAAACAGGAAATGGTTCTTATAAATGTGTATGAGTTGGGGTTCCTGTCAGGAAAGAGGCGGTCCACCCAAAAGGATTTCAAAAGGGACCATTTAAGAAGGCATGGGAGAGGGTGGGGAAGCTAGGCAGGGATGTCTGGGGTAGCAGCATGCTGAGCCACTGTCACCCTCAGGCCTGAGAAGGCCAGAGGAGAGAGCTGTTTGCAGAGACCTGAGGCTGTGGGAGGCTTCCTGACAGGGCCAGCCCTCAGCCCGGAAGAAGCACCTCCCATCTCCTGCCAGGGCCCACTGTTGGCCAAACCCAGCTGGAAGCCACAGGCAGCCTTGCTAAGTGGGTGTGGCTCACTGAGCTCTGCCTCTTGAGTCACAAAGTAGGCGTGAGAGGACAGTGGAGCCGTCCTCAATGCTGGTCACCCCTCTGGAGCACTATCTGCACACAAACAGGGAACCACACACACGCCAGCCTGGGCACTCTGAGAGGCTGTATACCAGCACAGATGCCCACTAGGGAGGAAGAAGACCACATGCCTCTTATTCTACATCTAAGCTTGAGAGTATTTTAAAGAAGTACTACCAGTGTCGAGTTTGGGGTTGGGGCAGAGCTGCTTTAATAAACAGAAAAGGATCATCAAAAATCAGCATTATCTGTCAACTTCTCAGAGGGGACAAATGGCTGCCAGCCTGGAACTCCTCTGGGATTTTGAGGCTTGTGACCAATGGCCTAAGAGCAGATAGCAAGGGGCTTCCATCATGCAGACTACACTTGAGAAGGTCCTAGACCCCAGATCACTTCAGTTTACATACCTGGCCAGCAGGACTTATAGGAAAAAAGGAGGTTCCTGTGTCACCCCCTACTAGCAAAAACCCAGTGTGGGTAATAAAATGCCTTCAGTTGCAGTATTCTGAGAAAGCATGAGATGGGGGTGTTGCTCCATAGAAGAGAGAGGAAATTTGGTGTGTGGTTGTTTGCTCAGATGTGCGCTGCCCAAGCAAGGATGCAGACATTTAATGATGATGCGTTTGCTTGTTCTCAGTATGGGGGCCTGCACGGGCTGCCTGCAACTGCTGCCAGTAGTCACTTTACGTCACTTTCTGTGAGTTATGTGATCTTTGTCTTACATGACTTTCCCAAGAGAGCAGGGGATCCTTTCAAAAGCCTCCTGATCACTGCCCCCTGCGGTCCCCCTGTTGATTAATAATGGAAGCCGGTTTCTCTTTAAAAACCTCAGACTACATTTTTTTTACTCTAGAATTTTTCCTAAAGCTTCTTTATTTGACATTTTCTATTTATCTAACTTAATGAACTTGGATTTATATCTAGTTTTAGAAAGCTTGAAATCTTTATTTAAAAGAATCTTTAAAAATGACGGAGAATTCCTTAGTGCTTTGGAGGGCTTAATATATAAAGCAAATTTTAAAATTAAGGTGCTCAGTCTTCAGGCTGAGAGTGACAAAAATGAGTTGGTAATAAACTCTGCACTCTGTATTTGAATTGGCAAGTCCTACATATTTTGGTCCCTTTGTTTAAAACAATTAGGTAGGGGCCAGGCACAGTGACTTTGCCTGTAGTTCCAGCACTTTGGGAGGCTAAGGCAGGAGGATTGTTTAACGCCAGAAGTTCAAGACCAGCCTGCTCAACATAACAAGACCCTGTCTATACAGTGGCGCTCACCTGTAGTCCCGGTTACTTGAGAGGCTGGGGAAGGATCAGTTGAACCCAGAAGTTCAAGACTGTAGTGAGCTCCAATGGCACTCCTGCACTCCAGTCTGGGTGACAGAGCAAAATCCTGTCTCTAAAAAATTTTAATTTTAATTTTAAAAAATTGTATCAAATCTTCACATGGTTTCTTCCTTCCACCTCCTTTCCTCCCCCAGTGACCTGCTTTGCAGGTGTCCGATTGACCGTTGAAAAATATAAGTGAGGTTTTCTTATATACTCTTCTTCCTTTCTAATACCTGCGGCACCCTTCATTCAGATGGTCTCTGTGTGTAGTCTTACAGCCTCAATTCTGATCACTTAGAGAATCTGACCCCACATGGATACTCAGCACAGTCCCCTATAGCCCCCTCGTTCTCAGCAGGCAAACCAGGCTTAACTTCATGAAGAAAGCAGAAGCCTTCAGATGAGAGCAACCTCGGCACACCACCATCACATCTGGAACCTTTCTGCACTGGTTACAATTGCGTCCTCCTTCCCAAGTGCACTTTCTTCCATTTGAAGCCATTTCCACCATTTATCCTCTAGATCTCATTGTCTCCCAACTTCCTGAGACCTTGAACCTACTGTTACCCTCTCCAGCACAACTGACCTATGGCTACTGGCTCTGTTCCTTCAGTATTTAAGTGTGCACAGACGTCTTCCATCTTGAGAAATCATCATAAATATAACCCTCGCTCTACTGCAAGGGCCTGACCACTGGCTGCATACAAACCTGTCTTTCCCTTTACCATAAGAGTCCTTGATACTAGTGATGCCCACTTGTCTCCTCCCTGCCTCCTCATGCCCTGGTCCTTCTAGTCTTATTCTGCTCCTGCCACACCAGAACTGCTGTTGCTGAGGTTACCACGGACCTCCTTGTGGCTAATGCCAAAGAACATGTCTTCATCCTCATCTTAGTCTCTCAACAACATGTAACACAGTCAGCTAGGCCTTCCTTCTGGAAACATCCTCTTCTCTTGTATCCCAGCCTGCATGCTCTTTCCACAGCCCTTCAACCTACGCAGCCGTTAGATACAGGTGTTCCCTCAGGGCCTGGGCCTGGCCTCACCTTCTCCTCCCCTGTGCTCTCCCAGGGGTCTCAGCTACTTCTGTATGACTTTCTGCATTCCAGCTGCCCTTGTACTTCTTGTCTCCGCCAAGGCCTTTCTCTGAAGTCAGACTTGCACACCCAGAAGCCTCTTCTGCATATCCCCTTGAGTGTCTCAGAGGCATTTCGCATTCAGCCTGTTCATAGAGTTTGTGATCCATCAAGTCTGCTTTCCCTGTACTCTTCCCAGTGCTGAGTGGCTTCAGGCAGGAACCTTGTGTCACCCTCTGCTCCACCCTTCCTCTCCCCACAGCCCACCGTGCATCCATTTAGTCATGTCTGCCTTCTCAGTAGGCCTGCCTCTCACCTCCATTCCCACTGTCTCAGGCCACCAGCCACAGCTGAGATGACCAGTGGCATTCCAACTAGGCCTCTCTTCTGTCCCCTACCCCACAGAGCCGTTCTTCACACCACTGCTGGGGTACCGTTCTAACTCAGAAGTGGTCTCCTCACTCTCCTGCTCAAAACTGGGTGGTGCTTTCTTAGACTTGAAGAAGTGTACACTTGTGGCATTGCCCTCAAAGCCCTTGATCTAGTTCCTGACCACATTTCTAGCATCATTGCATCCCATTCTCCACGTGGCTCACTCTGCCCCACCACTCAGGGTTTCTTAAAATCCCTCTAACATACCACAGGCCTCAGCTTCAGGATGTTGCCATATACTAATTTTGCCACCTAGAGTGTATTTTCTGTCTCCGTAGGTCTTACTTAAATGTCACTTCTTGCTCCAGGTTTTTCCTTTCCATCTTAGATCTGACTATTAAGAATTTACCGTAGGGCTGGGTGCGATAGCTCACACCTATAATCCCAGCACTTTGGGAGGTTGAGGCAGGAGGATTGCTTGAGCCCAGGAGTTGAAGACCAGTCTGGGCAACATAGTGAGACCTCGTCTGTACAAAAAATTAAAAAAAAAAAATTAGCCAGGCTTGTTAACAGGAGTCCCAGCTACTCAGGAGTGGGAGGCAGAAGGATTGCCTTTTATTTTTTAAAAGTGTTGTGCCTAGGAAATGGGCCCAGGAGGTTGAGGCTGTGGTGAGCCATGATTATGTCATTGTTCTTCAGCATGGGTAACCGAGTGAGACCCCCGACTCAGAAAAAAGAAGTTACTCTAACACTTAGTGTTTCATTAAGTTCAGAGTTTAGAATAACAGTTCAATATCTGTCTTCTGTACTTGACCAACAGCTCTAAAGTTCCAGGGTCAGGCATACATACCGCAGGGGTGAGTAAGTGAATGAGTGAATAGAAAAGCTGAACCATAGAGAAGCAGACACTGCGGTCCCTGCCCCCCTCCCCCCAACTTTTTTTTTAAGACATGGTGTCTCTGTCACCCAGGCTGGAGTACAGTCACAAGATCATAGCTCACTGCAGCCTTGACCTCCTGGGCTCAGGTAATCCTTCTGCCTCAGCCTCCCGAGTAGCGGTGACTACAGGGGTGAGCTACCATGTCTGACTCATTTTTTGATTTTTATTTTGTAGAGACTTGCTATGGTCTTGCTATGGTCTTGCAAGGTCTTGCTATGTTGTCCTGGCTGGTCTCAAACTCCTGGCCTCAAGTCATCCTCCTGCCTTGACCTCCCATTCTACCCAGTTGTTATCTTTGTTTGGCTGCCTAAAAGCTTTGGTTCACTCCCTCCTTTGTATGCCATAGATTCTCCTGCTACTCTGTTGTTGCATTTCTACTTAATGTTAGTTCTCTACTGATTGGAAAGTTGTGGAAGAACTTGATACTTTCGAGACTGATTTTAAAATGCTACTTTAATCTCCTAACACTCAAAGAAATAGTCACAAGGCAGTATTCAGACACCCTTTGGTGAGTGTCTCTAAATGCATGCAGACACAGTGGAGCTGCAGCAGTTCCCAGGAGTAAGTTTTTACCTCTGTTGTTTCTATGATAAATCACTGAGTATTGTAGTCTCTAATTCCATTCAAGTTGCTGCAAAGTTCATAATTTTTTCTTTATGACTGCATAATATTCCATCTTGTAAATGTACCACATTTTCTTTATCCAGTCCACTTTCGATGGGCAGCACAGTTGATTCCATGTTTTTGCTGTTGTGAATAGTGCTGCAGTAAACACACATGTGCAGATACCTTTTTCATAAAGTGATTTGAGTTCCTCTGGGTATAGTCCCAGAAGGGGGATTGCTGGGTCGTTTGGAAGGTCAATATAACCAAGCCTTTTGACTACTGTGTTCCAAAGAGTTACTTTTAAAAAGCTCCTCTTAACTTTGTGCCTAGGAAACGGGCTGCCTGCAAGTCAGTGAATGGCTCTCACAAATACAAAGGGAATTCCAAAGATGTTAAACCGCCAGACCTCTGGATCCATCATGAGAGACTGGAGCTGAAGCCCATTGACAAGTCTCCAGATCCAAACCCCATCATGACAGACACACCCATCCCACGCAACTCCCAGGATATCACACCGGTTGACAATTCCACGGACAGCAACATCCACCAGAGGCGGAATTCCTATAGAGGTATCACTCTAAATGCAGACTTTTACCCAGATGTCTGGAGACTATTTTCATGTAAATCATTTTTTGCTTTCTGAGGTTGCCTTAATCTAGTGATTCCTGTACAAGATTAGGTTTAAAGAAATGAGTGTCACAGGATTTGGTCTACACTGGTGAAGAGAGAGTCTGAACTACACAAACCAGTCATGATTTTTAGTCTCACCTGGCTTTGGCAGCCTGGCACTCGTGAGTGCCCAAGGCTGGTGAACCTGTGTCTGTGCATCTCACTCTGCCCCTTCCGAAGACTCCAGCTGTCATCGTGGTATTCACAATGTCTTGGCTTGGCTGCTCTTACCACAGACGTCACAGTGATGTGTGGTGGGCACGTGTATTATCCACATTGGCTCTGTGGGACCTCCTGGGATGTTCTCATGGTCATTTTCCTCTGTATTTCACTTCCTGCAAAAATGCTTTGCCCCTGTTATATGCTTATGAATTGTGAATTCCCAAAACACAGGGAGATGTTTTGTTGGGGAGGCTGCTCCTGGGCCTAGGGCATGTGCTGGTCACTAACCTTCTTCTATGGTGTCTAGGACATGAATCAGAGGACAGCATGTCTACACTGGCAGGAAGAAGAGGAATGAGACCAAAAATGATGATGCCCTTTGACTCCCAGCCACCCCAGCGTAAGTTAAAGCCTCTCTTTCCCCCAGTGCTGCCAGTCTGTCCTGTCCTGGAGGGGAACAACTATGTATGATCGCCTTGACTTCCCTTGATCCTAACATGAAAGATCATCTTCCAAAGCTTTGACACCTTGAAGGAAGAATTACTGAACACTTGCCATGCTTGGCAATGCATAATATTCTTCAGGCTAGCATCTTTCAGTTTAGGGTGAATGAGCTAAAAAGCCAATTCCCTTCCCAGGAACAGGGAAGTATCCAGCCTCCCCAAAAGCACATAACACCTCCATGGGGAGATGGAGAAGCACCCCTCGAGGCTGGGGTGAGGACATCCAGGCGTTCCAAGTCTCCTGAGGCTTCCTGACTCGCTGTTGATGGGCATCTGTGAAATTTTTTTTAATTAGTAGACTTTCTGTTTTAGAGTCACTTTGGGTTTACATTACTGCATTTTTAAAGCAGCATTTTCCAACATTCTTTGCTCTGTGCCCCGCTTTGATAAGCATGAAAGTTGCTGAGCCTCCTTTAATAATAGTTGAAATTCCAAATAAGTTAAATATGATTAAAAACCAAAAAGCAGTGGGACAGACCATTTCTTTTTTTTTTTCAAACTACTGTCTCCTCTCCCTTGTCACTATTTTCAAGGCCTTTCAGACTAACCTTCCAGTTGGGAGTTGTCATCCTTCCCTCTGTGAACAGGGACAAGGTCGGTAGCCGTGGAGGTCCTTCCACAGTGGGGGTGCCATGCATCCTGCACCGGGAAGGGTCCCGCACATCTCCAACCTTCTGGTGGGACCTCCGAGCATGTGGAGGGCTACATGTCCTCTCCTCTATTTCCCTCACCCACAGACTGTACAAAATGTAAGACACTAGATGATAAATGTCTACTTTGCAAGAGTAACGCCCTGTGCACTCCTAGGTAGTTTCTGCTCAAAGTAGCTTAGGGCCCACGGGGTCAAGAAAGTCCCGGACTTGGGAGTGTGCTGGGAAAGACCATGCTTTCCGCCTTGTAGGAGGCACCCTTGATGGGATTCCCAGCTTTAAAGACATAGATGCCCAAAAAGAGTCAATTAGACCATTCCAGTTGCTTTTAATTTATAGGAAGATGGTAGCATGACTGCTTATTTGTTTTGTGAAAGACTTCGGTTTCTACCTAAAGTTGTAAAATTTGACTATTTCTAGATTTATTATTTTTAAATATATTAAGGAAGAAAGATATGTTGTACCAGGTGATACCTTTTTTTTCTGTTTTTGATGGTGCGGAAGGAATTTGCATAAATATACAATATTATTTAACTTGAGCCTCAACAGCTGGGTGGGTGAGTGGAATCTTTTTCACGAATCTGAACCAAATGCACTTATGGTCTTTAGGTTTTGAGATATCATTTTAAAAACCCATATGAAGCTGGGCATGGTGGCTCACACCTGTAATCCCAGCACTTTGGGGGGCCAAGGTGGGAGGATCTCTTGAGGCTAGGAGTTCAAGACCAGCCTGGGCAGCATAACGAGATCTCATCTCTAAAAAATAAGTGAATATGGTTATAGTCCTGTTTCACAAACTAGGAGTCCCTGAGCTCTGGGTCCTAGAGTGAGGCAGGAGCCATGCACCCACCATCCATCCACCCTGGTCTTAAATGACCGAGCAGTGCTAAGAAGAGCTTGTGATATCAGGACTAGGCATCAAATTCTGCTGTGAGCTCCTGGTTGCCTGTGATATTCTAGGCAGGCACATTTTATTTTGCATTTACTTATCTGAAATGACTGAAAATGCTTTATATAAAAAAGAAAATGTGCATTCACTTTTGTTGTACTTTTGTAGGATTCTCTATGCCTAGAATGTTTTCCCACTGAACTTTTCTAGGCAGAATCAGGAGGCTTATTCCCCCCGCCCCAGCCTGAGTTCTGGAAAACAGTGATTTGGAAGCACCCACTTCTGAAAGGTCCTATCCTCCCAAGTGGAGATCTGGACTCCCACGCTGCCCTGAGCAGCCCCCAAACAGCTTTCCCACACTGGGCCTGAGAGCATCGCCAGGGAGAGCCCCTGCCTTGTTCCTCAGGCCACAGGAGAGGCAGCCAGAGACTCAGCGAGGCTGTGGGGCCCCAGGGCTACAGGGCCTCAGGGCGTGCCGCCTGCATGCCTATGGCTGGTACAGGAGATGGCTGGGAGTTCTCCTTGCGAAAGGCATGTGAATGGCCCCACAAAGAGCTTTGGAGAGCCTGGGGACAGGAGACATTTTAATCGGCCCCAAAGGGCTAATGAAGTTGCATTATGAAGTTCACAAACCCTTGCTTAGAGAAAAAAGATTCCGGATTCCTAGATAGCCTTGACTCTAAGCCTGTTTGGAAAGTTTGGCACAGGTTACCTTGACCTTGACCCTCTGTGTCTACAGCTGCTCTGAGGGAGTCCTAAGGAGCATTTACTCCAAACTCTGGGCTTCTGATTTTGTCTCCATCTCTGGATTCGCTAATGAAACCTCATAGAAAGTTGGAGATGGAACCTCCAAAGTAGTGCATGAAATCTGTGGGTGGAAATTTTGGATTCTTTAGCTTATGAAGTGAATCGAATCATGCTTTCAGTATTAGATTGGGCTGTCAGCATTAAGTTTCATTTGCATTGTATTTTGTGACATATTCAAATAGGCATTTGTAATAACTCATGCGATTCATGTTTATTATAGAAGAATTGGAAAATACAGATAAGCCAAAAGAAAGGCATTCTGTTAATCCTGACCACTCTTCCCTGTGAGATAATCACCATTAACATTTGGCCTGAACGCCCATTAAGTGCCTCATTTAGCAACTTTAAAAAAGGCACAATGAGTTAGGAATCTACTTGAAGGAGAAGTGACTTCTTTCCGTTCTTTTAGCAGGATGAAAAATAATAGAGACCTAAGTTATTGTTTGTTGGCTTATGGATTTATATTTTTGTGGCATATTCAAATAGATATTTTTAATAGCGAATGTAATCCGTGTTTATTGTAGAATTGGACAACACAGATAAGCCAAAGAAAAATATTCTTTTAATCCTGACCACTCTTGCCTGCGAGATAATCACTGTTGACACTTTGGTATAGGTTCCTCAGACTAATTTTTTCTGCACCTGTGTAGACATGCACATAGAATTGTTTACATTTTTTAAAAAGAGAAGTGTAAAATCAGTGGCTGACTGTCCAAAAGCAGCCAGCTGCCACCTAAAAGCCAAGGGTGTGGTCGGGCCAGAGGGGCGGCGGGAGGGGGACATTGCTCTTGAACTGCGTTTGTGTGTGTCTGTGCAAGCTCGTTAAGCGTTTCTTTGTCTTGTGTTCATCCACAGCTGTGATTAGTGCCCATCCCATCCATTCCCTCGATAACCCTCACCATCATTTCCACTCCAGCAGCCTCGCTTCTCCAGCGCGCAGCCATCTCTACCACCCAGGCAGTCCATGGCCCATGGGCACATCCATGTCCCTTTCAGACAGGGCCAATTCCACAGGTGAGAGCTCAGGACCGAGCCAGATGGGAAGATTCCAAAGGGCTGGCCCGCGCGTGGGGAGGACGCGCCCTCCTAGGAGAGGGATCTGGAATCTTCTCAGTATGGTTTACTTAGTGTGACATTTCTGTGACTGACTCCAATGTGCTTCTGCAACATTCGCCCCACTGTTCTTCCTGAGTTTTGAGTGCTCACTGCAAGTTGTCATTTCAGTAAAAACTGCGGTACCTCGAGTCACGGAAGCATCCCTTGTTCCATAAGTTTATGCATCGTAATTCAGTCTTTTATTTTTTTCCAATTTGTTTATTTTATTAAATCCTCTCATTTGAAAGAAAACTCATCCTGGGTGATTTTCAGACACCCTAATGTCAGGAAGGTTCATGGGTTGGCCATTGGGTACAGGTCACTTCTGCCGTGGACCAAAGTGAGGACAACATCCTGGGCAGTGGGGCCACCAGACACATGGAGTTGTGCATCCTGTAGCCTTGAGCTGCCTAATGTAAACCTCAGGATTATTCAGGAAATATGATCTTTTCTAAAAACAAAACAGAACAGGAAATCAGCATAACAATCTAAAGTGTATATAAAGAAATACATTGCCAAATATGTCCCCGTTTGGAAATTTTAAAAAACAGCATTACCTGATAGTTTTAAGGAAGAAGTAGTGAAGGTAAGAGGCAGCAGATGGAATACATAGAATTGTTCCTTATTAATTGGAAATTAATTTCTGCCCTTTCAGTTTCTACCTGCAAATATCGTCCCTTCCCATATATACAATATACTATTTTTCTACTATTTGAAACTTACCTGTTATATACTACTGGAAGGACTAAGTTTTGATGGTTCTAGGGAATAAGGGAATTCCAAGTGAGTCTCATTCTAAAAGAACCTGAACACTCCCACAATGCCAGGTGAAGGTCAGGCTTTACTGAGGGAGGCTGTCACTCCCGCGTTGTCTCCCCCAGCACTACCACCTGACTTGGAGATGCTGCTTGGACTCATGTCTACATTCGGCCTCCTGCTGTCTGCCTTCAAATCCAGGATAGAGGTCCTGCCTTGAGGGAGAGAGAGTCTCCAGGACAGTTATTCCAGCCAGCTGCATGGGCAGAGTCTGCCTCCTAGATGTAGGCTCCAATGGAACAGAGGACCGGCAGGCAGCCTCCACACCTGCTCTTAGTGGGGAGGTTTTCTGCCCAAATGGTTTTTTCTCATTTTTTTGTTTTTGTTTTTTGTTTTTGAGTTAGAGTTTCACTCTTGTCGCCCAGGCTGGAAGGCAGTGACATACCGCAGCCTCAACCTGCTGGACTCAGGTGATTCTTCAAAGTGGCTGGAACCACAGGTGTGCACCATCACACCTGGCTAATTTTTCTTGATTTATTAAAAGAAATCAAGGCTGAGGTCTCCGCCAAGTTGTCCAGGCTGGTCTTGAACCCATAGGCTCAGGCAGTCTTCTCACCTCAGCCTCTCAAAAGTGCTGGGATTATAGGCATGAGCCACTGTGTCCAGCCAGATTTCTCCATTTTTAAGGCCAGGGAGTCCCACAGGCAGGATGCGGGCCTGCCAGAGCAGATGGTAGGCTTTTCCCAATTAAATCAGCCCCTCATCCTTCCTCTGGGCATAGGAGGGACTTGGGGGCTAGAGAAAAGAATGGCTGCTCCCCCCCAGCCCTCATCCAGGTGACCACTGTTGGAAAGAGGACCTTTCTGCATAGACCCAGGCAGAAAGAGAAGAAAGGAAAAGTAGAGACTGGCATTACCAAAGGATTCCTTGCTGTGATGGCCAGAAGGGATGAGAGGTGAAACTGAAGGTCACTGAAGAGCACTCTGAGATGCAGAGCGAGTATCAGGAGTGATCAGAGTGCTTTTGAGCTGTGTCTAGAGCTCAGCACGGTGCCCAGCTCAGCACATGTGGGCAAGCAGGACCCAAACCCAGCTGGGCTCCAGGGAGCGCCTGTGCTGTCCCCCTGCTGGCCACTGGAGGAACACATTCCTCTTGCCCAGGCACACGGCCAGTATGAGCAGCTCTGAGGCATGGCAGTCAGGAAGCAGGCCCTCACCCCACGGGAGGTTAAGTTCCAGGAAAGTTCCGAGTGGGCAGTGGGACTGTGTAATGTCGCAAGGCCCCTTTACTGAGGGTACAGTTTGTCTGGTGCCCCCACAGCAGGCTGGGGTCTGCTCATATAGACATCCCATTTCCTTTCTCACCATTTCCTTGGTCTTAGAAGCTCATATATCTAGTCACAGGTGGGTGAGTCAAGGTAGGCCTGTGTGCCCAGATCTGACCTGATGTATCTGCCACACAGGCTGACTCAGTCAGGACCTGAGCCCCCTTCTCTGTTTTCTTCTCCCTGTTATCCTTCCTAAGCAGCTTCTACGCAACCCAAGGTCATAGAGGGGGACCAGGCTCCCCAGCCATGTTGATAGCTGGCTTGGCTAGCCTGAGAAGAGAACTCCTCAGCACTTCCCATTAAGGGGCAAGAAGGGGCCTAGGCCTGGGAAGGCTACTTGGGAGGGTGTGTGAGTCCCCAATCCCTGGGACCCAAGACCTCTAAGCCAAGGAGGTGGTAGCCATGACTGGCAGGGCCTGTTCTAGCACCCAGGAACCAGGTCCCTTGCGGCTCAACAGCAAAGACAGGGGAGCAGGTTGGAGTTCTGCAGTTCACTTATGCATTGCATGGTCCCCATCTGCAGGGGAAGCTTCTCAAGACCCCGGGAAGAGGCCTGAAACCACATGTAGTACAGACCCCTTTAGACACTATGTTCAGCCTTATCACTGAGACAGCCACTAAGTGACTAAGGGCAGGTCGCATATGCTGTGTGGAATACCTGGACTGAGGGATACATCTCATCCCACGAGGGATGGTGCAAGATTTCCTCACACTGCCCAGAACAGGGCTCCATTTAATATTTTTGGATATTGGTTGACCAGTATAACTGAAATTGTGGAAGTGAAACCATGAATCAGGGCTTTGCTTTTAAGACTGAGGACTCAGGAGTCAGAAGAGGCCTCAGGCTGCCTGGTGTGGCCTGTATCCCTGAGCTGTATCCTCGGTGCCCCTCCTTGGGTGGGCGTGGTGGTCTGTACCAGCACACACTGTTAGGAAAGTCTGCCTTGGGTGGTCTCCTGGCCCCTGGTGCTGCTCCTGCCCATAGGGTGAGGTAAGCGGTACTGGGAGTGGAAAGGCGTGTATGGTCAAGGCCCAGCCTTGGGAGTAAAGAGCCTGCCCTGCCAGTTCTGTCTATGGGCCCAGGGTCTCCGGAATTCTGTGAGGGTGGAAGGAGCTAACAAGTGTCAGGCACTAGTGCCATGCCCTGTGTAGAGTAAGCACTCGGGAGTTTGCAAGGAAAACCACAGCAAGCAGCTAGGCCCTGTGTTCCCACACCTCATTGAATCCTCAATGGATTGTGTTGTTCCTCCTGTTGTGTAGATGAGACTGAGACTCAGAGGCATTCGGTGACTTTGCCAGATTCACCCAGATAGTATGCCAAGATGAGAGTCCATGTCTGTCTGACTCCAAAGTCAGAGCCTCCTCTCCACCCCCTGCTGCCTCCCGGAACACCTCTGCCCTTCTCATATTCTTTTAGATGGCCATCCTGTTCTTCCCAAGCCTCGTCTTCCCCAGGCTCATCTACCCTGTTTCCTTCTCTGGACCCAGCACCCTCCATGATCTCAAAGCTGTGTGTTGACCTCTGGACGTTGTGGTTGTCCACTTCCCTTGAGCTGGGGGCTTTTGTTTGAGGAGACTGTGCACAGTCCCCGGCAGGCAGGCAGACCTGTGGTGTTGGCCTCTCCTGCAGTGACCCTCAGTCAGTGCCAACACAGCTGGCCCTTGTCAGGGACCCAGCCAGTCTTGGTGACTGGGCATGGTTGTCCGTGAAAGGCACACGAGTCTGTAAGACTTACCAATCAATGAGTGAAAATTTTAATTTTCTTTTATACTTATATCTTACTAGACAGTAGACTTGGGGAAGCTTTATATGTGTTCTGTAACAAGCACTGGTCCTGATAACTTTAAATCTATAAAATTGTGACCACTTAGCTGTGTGGGTGAAAAAATGGGCACAGCTGGCTAAGTATAGAATTGTTTGTGCCTCTTAGATGAGGCCATGAGTGCTGCTGACTCATGTTCCCTGGACCAGTACTGACCTCAGGTGCTTAGGGGACCCCATAAGTAGCCAAAACTCTGGGATTTACAAATGTTTAACGGCAAAAGAAATGCTAACATTTAGGCTTTCCTGCTGTAGAGTCCGTCCGAAATACCCCCAGCACCGACACCATGCCAGCCTCCTCTTCTCAGACATGCTGCACTGACCACCAGGACCCCGAAGGTGCTACCAGCTCCTCTTACTTGGCCAGCTCCCAGGAGGAAGACTCGGGCCCGAGCCTGCCCACGGCCCACGTGCGCCCTTCGCATCCACTGAAGAGCTTCGCTGTGCCAGCTATCCCACCGCCAGGGCCGCCCACCTATGACCCTGCGCTGCCAAGCACACCGCTACTATCCCAGCAAGGTAGGTAAGGGTGGCAGCACCACCAGGGGAACCCTCTGACTCAGGCTGACGATCAAAAGTAAGCCCTTTGAAGAATGACAAAGCAAATATCCCAGCACCTAGCTAGAGTGGCAGGATATCATTGCCCCAGCCATAAGTATGCAGCTCCCCTCCCCTGGGAGTGCATACAGTCCAGAGAGTGATTGCTGGGGGACAAGAGAAGCACACAACATCATAGATACTAATGTGGAGTAATGGGAAAAGCATGCCTTGGAGGCCAGGGAACTGTCACTGGGCTGTGTGAACTTGAGCAATCTTGGGAACTGCGTGTCACGTGCAGAGCCTTGGGGTGAAACCCATTGGTGTTGGAGTAGGTGG
Organism: Carlito syrichta; assembly: GCF_000164805.1. Taxonomy (NCBI): domain Eukaryota; kingdom Metazoa; phylum Chordata; class Mammalia; order Primates; family Tarsiidae; genus Carlito; species Carlito syrichta. Next base: position 71,180 of record NW_007232175.1, on the reverse strand, counting down.
CAGATCCGGGTCTGCGCAGCGTCCTGGAGTCACCTCACTCTGTAAGATCCCTGAGGGATCACGAGGTCAAGACCAGAAAGAACCTCAGGACAGGGACATGAACCCTGAGAAGGGAAGGCGTTTGCTCAAGTTCACACAGCCCAGTGACAGTTCCCTGACCTCCAAGGCATGCTTTTCCCATTACTCCACATTAGTATCTATGATGTTGTTTGTTTCACAGTAAGCCCATGGTTTCCAAAATTTCTGGCCTCAAGACCCTTATCTTAAAAGTTTTTGAGAAAAGAGCCTTTTTCCACATGGCTTATATCTATCCGTATTAACCATATTAAAATGAGAAATGTGTAAAATAGTTTATTAATTCATTTAAAAATAGCAATTAGGGCAGGTGCAGTGGCTCACGCCTATAATCCCATCACTTTGGGAGGCAGAGGCGAGAGGATTGCCTGAGTCCAAGAGTTTGAGACCAGCCTGGGCAACATGGTGAGACCTCGCCTCTACAATAAATCAAGAGAAATTAGCCGGGCGTGGTGGCGCATGCCTATAATTCCAGGTACTTGGAAGGCTGAAGTGGAAGGATCGCCTGAGCCCAGCAGGTTGTGAGCATGCCACTGCCCTTCAGCCTGGGTGATAGAGTGAGACTCCAACTCAAAAAAAAAATAAAAATGAAAGTAGTTAATCTATAATGACAAGATAAATGGCATATTTTATGAAAAGTGATTTTTTTCAAAACAATTGCCAGGGATGCTTTAAAAAATGTACACGTTTTAAGAGATGTCAACTATGTATTACTTTTGGAAGTTTAATTGAATGATGGTAGCAATTTGTAATATGGCATTTGCTCAACTGTGCTTCCACTGTTTTTGCTGTCCTGCCTGTAACATGGTGACACTAGCATTCATTTGATTAATGATGTCTTTTGAGCAAACATCGTACCTAAAATGTATGTACATTTTTGGCACCCCTGTATAGTGAGAAGAGTATCATTGTCTTAATTTTTGCAAATCTCTTTACTGTCTGTATTAATAGAAGACAGCTGGGGCTGAGTGCAGTGGCTCACACCTGTAATTCCAGCACTTGGAGAGGCCAAGGCTGGAGGATTGTTTGAGCCCAGGAATTTGAGACCAGCCTGAGCAACATAGTGAAACCTCGTCACTACAAAAAAAAAAGAAAAGTTACCCAGGCATGGTGATACACACCTGTAGTTTCAACTACTCGGGAGACTGAGGCAGAAGGATCACCTGAGCCCAGGAGGTTGAGGCTGCAGTGAGCCATGAGTGTGCCACTCCACTCCAGCATGGGTGACAGAGTGAGACTCCAACTCAAAAAAAAAGAAAAGGAAAAGACAGCTGGATTCTTGTGTCTGCTTCTGCATTCAATCTGTTGCAATATGTTGTTTTGGTTGAGATATAAGAAAATCTGGCCTCACAGGCATGTAATTGGAAAAGGGAAGAGTATTTTCATAACCTTTTCAGATAATTGTGGATATTCCTTTTTGATACTACAGCAAAACTCAACAAGTTGTAGTCTTTTAAAGGTTTGTTTATAATGTGAAATCTGAAGCCATATCCATGAACTATTCATATTTATTCCACTAAAATTCATTGGTCTATCTTGTATTTTGTATGTATGATACTGAAACTTGACACATTGGTCACTTAGAAAATATTGGCTTATTGAGTTATGCAAATTCTCCAAATATTGATACATTTTATTATTTAGTATTTTTTAAAATATTCATTAATATCACGAGGTGTATAAGTGTTAAGTAGCTCTCAAGCTCATGGGGGCAGATACACATTTTTCAGAATTCTAATTTTCATTTGAAACTTACATTTTGTCATTGGCAATGAACACTGTCCATTGTTTTCCTTTAACTGACAGGCTCACTTCATTCATTTTCTAGAAAATGCCTGAATAACCGCTTTGTCAATTTGTCTTTGAACTAATAGTGATATTCCGTGATAACATCAGTTCTACTCAGAACTCAGATAACCACCAGTGCCTTTGTTTTAGACAGTCATCATGTACTGTCCACAGCTGAAGCATGCCATGCTTGCTTTCCATTTTGTCACAATAGGGTCAAGATTTAATAAGATTAAATAATGTAGCCAGGCATGGTGGCTCATGCCTGTTATCCCAGCACTTTGGGAGGCCGAGGTGAGAGGATTGCCTGAGCTCCTGAGTTCAAGACCAGCCTGAGCAGCATGGCGAGACCTCATCTCTACAACAAAACAAAAAAGTAGCTGGGTATGGTGGCTTGAACCTGTGGTTCCAGCTACTTGGAAGGCTGAGGTGGAAGTATCGTCTCAGCCCAGCAGGTTGAGGCTGCAGTAGCCATGGGCACGTCACTGCACTCCAGCAAGGGCAACAGAGGGAGTCTCCAACTCAAAAAAAAAAAAAGTGCCCTTCCCCATTAAGGGTGGCTTAAGTGAAACTGACTTTTAACTACACATACCTGTCATTGGAAGCAACTATGGTCTAGGTCCTTGCCTTAATTGTGCTGCGGTTCCAGCAGTTTCGCCCACTGCTGCTTTTGTACCTTCAGTGCAAAGGCCAACACAGTGAAAAGGCAAATCATATCTTGTTATGAAGAGATCCTTGCCCTCCCAGGTGTCCTGCATGGGGTTGGAGGACCCCACACTTGAAGAACCATTATACTCTGAAATGGCTTTCTAGATCCAGTGAAATATCCTCTGTAATGCTCTTGAATGCTCTGCTTTCTCCCTCATTCCTCATGTTCCAGTAACTTCCAAGCAGGGTCTGTGTCCTTCTCCCCCCCACTCCCCAAGCAGCATTTGGACCTCAGAGTCTCCATGAGGTCCAGGTCAGGCTTGGCCACACCCCTGATGGTGTCTTTCCCCCCAGCTCTGAACCATCACCTCCACTCAGTGAAGACAGCCTCCATTGGGACTCTAGGAAGGAGCCGGCCTCCTATGCCAGTGGTGGTTCCCAGCGCCCCTGAAGTGCAGGAGACCACGAGGATGCTGGAAGACTCCGAGAGTGTGAGTTCACGGGGCCCTCGGTCCAGCCAGGATGTCTGGGAGCGTGTCCCAGGGCCTGAGGGGGCGCTGGTTAGGTCGATGTCCTGCACACCCCAGCCTCACTGTCCCAGGGTGGAGGCAGATACACTCACTTATTCAACAGGAGCGTTCTGCGCATGGCCTTGAGCTGGGAGCTATGCTGAGGACTTGGTCTGCTTTCTCCCTCATACCCACTCAGGCATGTCTTAATAACTGTCACACCAGCTCAGCTAGTGACCCTACCCCCGCCTTCTTTTCGGCTCTGTGCCATTGTCTGGCCCTCTCTCCTTGGTTTGCGCCACCTGGGTTCTCCACCACTCAGTTCCACCTCATGAGCAAGTGGGGAGGGGAAGGCGCCTGAGTGGCTGCTAACAAAACAGAAATCATCAGGGTCTCACCTTGACCTTTCCAAGAACACCCATTCTGCCTCTGAATTCCCGGGGTCCTCTAAGAGGAAACCTTGGGACTGGGAGATCCAGGGACAGGCCAGCTGTGCTGGCTGTGGCAGAGACCTAGAAGGGACGAGCAAGGGCCTCTGGTGTGTGAGGGCACCGTGACCCTAGGGCTTGTGTGTTGGGAGAAGGGCAGTGTCAGGAAGTAGGAACCCAGTGGCCTCGGAGACATCCCTGCCTCTGCCTCCTCTCAGCCAGCCTGGGTCCTGGGAGACCCATCTTCCTGGGCATTGTGGCCACTGAGCACCTGACACCTTGGCCTCTCCCTGGCTCTCCTTCCAGACGGCTCCTCGGAGCACACCCAGTAACTGTGACCCCTCTTCCACAGAGCTATGAACCAGATGAGCTGACCAAAGAGATGGCCCACCTGGAAGGACTCATGAAGGACTTAAATGCCATCACAACGGCGTGATGCCCTTCACAGGATGTGACTTCACACCTGAGTCTGGAAGTCTCGGGACTTAGCCTTGAAAACAAGGAATTGTACAGAGTATGGGAGGACAGCACTTGAGGACACGCGAGCGGTGGAGCGGCGGTGCCCGTGGCTCCAGGCATGGCCACCTGCCTTCTCCTGGCCAGCCTGGAGGAAGCCCGTCGGGCAGCTTCCCTTCGCCTGCCAATACCCTGCAGGACTGGGCACCATGGGCCAAGATCCCTGTCCGGGGAAGGGGCGGGCAGTGCAGCCTACGTCTCGCTTGGTGGTCAGATCGCGTGTGTGTGCCTCCTGCATCCCCTGACGGAGTGGAGACGTCAGGCATGGACGGACGGTTTTATTTGTGCCCTGTCTTATTTCACCTTCAGAAAGAAGACACTGTCAAGAACCGAGGAGGTCGTGGTGTCTCCACAAGTGCTCGTTCCGGTCACGTATGGAAAGTCATTGACAGTGTGGGTTGTTCCAGAGGTTGGCTTGTTTTTTGGTTTTGTTTTTGTTTGTTAATTGAGTCATTGCATCCTCTGCCAGCTGTTAACCCATCACTCTGAGGGGGGAGGAAACATCGCATTGCTGTTTGCAAGCTTTTTTGTTGTTTTTTTATTGTAATTATTAAAGGCCTGACTTTCTCCTCTCATCACTGTGAGATTACAGATCTGTTTGAATTGAATGAAACGTAACATGGGAAAGACTTGTCTGTTGCTTTCTGTGCAGTTTCAGTATTGGGGTGGGTCTGGGGGTTGGGATGGGAAATGGAGGGGCTGCTGGGGTCCTGTGAACGTCTTCCAGAAGCTGCAGAGATGGAAGCGTCGTCTTCGCTGTCCTTTCCCAGCATGTCCGTCTTTATTGTCACTGCATTGCAACTGGACTTTCATTTGGATCTGGTTAAAAAGTTCTGTGCAATAAGCGGGTTCGAGGATTTAGCTGCCCTGAGGCTGCGGTCACAGCCCGGCAGGGCTGTCCCTGCTGAGGACCCAGGAGTGACCAGAATAGGGCAGGAGCTGGCCCTGCTTCTGGGGATCGGAAAACAGAGGATGGAGACCCCTCCTGCTGCACCCTCCGGTCCCCTTGGGGCGGCGGGAGGCCGAGGAGGGACCCTGTTGCCACACGGGCCTCCTGCCCCTTTCTGCCCCTCCTTTCGGCCAGGCACGCTCTCACTCCGCCCTTCAGGGCCCTTCCCGAGAAGCATTAGCTAGAATGAGATGAGGCAGAGGCTGCGGGGCCCGTGACACTCATGCACGTTTTTCTGAACGTTATTTTTCAAGTAGCAAGGCACAGGGACTACAGGGGGACAGAGGAGGCAGCTGCCACCTCCCCAATCTCAGCAGCTCAGCGCAGCCCTGGTAGAAGGAAGCAGCTGTGGGAGGTGGCTGAGGTGCCCTGAGCGGCTTGGCCGCACAGAGAAGCCTTTGCCCTCCCAAATCATTCTTGGGTTCTTTTTCCTGAATGGGCAGGAGCCCAGGAGTGTGTTTTTCTGATTTAAGACTGTTATGGAAGATACAGGATTGGCCCTAAGGCATCTTCCCTACCCCCAGCAGATCCCGAGAAGACAGTGTGGAGGGCAGAGCAGAAGCTAACTGGACTTTGGCTCTATAGCCAAGAAGAGGCCAGATGCCAAGACCCCCAGGGGCACCCCAGCTAGCCTGCTGCAGAGCCCCAAGGAAGGCCTGGTCAGCAGGAGCCCTGCAGGCCTCAGGCAGGCCAGCTGCCTCCAACCATGGGGTATTTCCCTTTTTTAGGCCTTACCACACATTTGCTTTTCTGCCAGATGAATTCTTCGTACTTATTATTTGGGGGTGATTCCTGGTGCAGTGCTGGGCTTCTGCTGTGCCAGCTGGTCCCAGAATGGCACCAGACAGGATTCTGGAAAACCAACGTGCTTAAACCAGTCCTGAAATGAGCCATCGGAGCGCTCTGGCCACAGGAGGGGTAGCATCCTCAGAAACTCTCTTCCCTCTTGCCCAAAGAACGCACTCGGTATTGGGGGCGTTCCCGTCCGTGAACCCCAACACTCCTGTTACCTCAGGGCCTTGGTACCTGGATACTGCCACAGAACTGGGGCGGGCGGGGGAGGGGCCTATTTTTAAATCACTGTTCAAAGTTGGGGAATTTTTTTTAAAAATGAAGAAAAAGAGCTATTATGTATTGCACCTTCTCACAATTTAATACATTTTCTTACATTTTCCTGTGATTTTTGAAACTAAACCATTGTGTGTCTTGTTGTGTCCTAGTTGAGCTGTGGCTCACGGTGTCCCTTCGGGAAGATTCGGAGCACGTGTGTCTGTGGCCTTGCGCCTGCGGGGAGGGGCCTGGGGGCTGCTGGGGCTGGTGTCTGTACACCCTTGTTTGGCCTTTTCTGTAGTTAATGCTGTAAACTCTATGGCTTTTTAAAAACGTTTTCATGTTTTTATTTAGTATTAGCAACCCAATACACTTTTTTAATCCAATCAAACTCTGGTCTGGTCAAAGAGTTATTTTCCTTGGTCCTTAAAAAATGACTTTGGGGTCCTCTGTTTCCTAGCCTCCAATGGAGGTCACATTGCCCTCACAGCAATGTGAAGTCAGGGGTTCAAGGGAGACTCAGGGATGGCGGGTGAGCCAGGAGGCTGCCAGAGAGGAGTCCTGTCCCTGTCCCTGCCCCACTGTCACTGTCCTGCAGGGACTGAGCAGCCCAGGGAATTGGGTGGTCCCTGGCAGCTGCCTCTGGTCAGAGTGAGGCGGAGGCCCTGCGGCGGCTTCCCTATCCCCCCCCCGCCCCGCCCCCACCGGCAGCAGGTGTCTCCAAGAAGGCCGGCATGCCCAGGCTGCTTCGCTCTCTGTAGGATTCCTCTGGTGTCCTGGAGCCTGGGCCATGGAATTGTGGTGACCTCGGCAGCCAGAAGCCTGGGCCTGCCAAGGAGCCAGGGCTGGGCATGGAACAGCCCCAACTACAGCTAGAGGACGCCCAGGTCCCGACATCACAATGAGTAGCGCCCCGTGGGCCTCAGGAGGAGGTCTGAGCTCCTGGAGACCCAGGTGCAGGCTCGTGTTTCCAGGCACCTCCTGCTCTGCATGAGGTGTGGCCTCTTGGCCACTCTGACCGCAGGCGCGTCCTCGCTGCAGCCCCCTTGCACCCCTAGAGGGCGCTCTCGGCACGTTTGGCGGTGATTTATCTGAGTCTTTCCCACCGGCCTGTGGGCTCGGCGGGACGAGATCATTTCTCCCTCCTCTCCGAATGCCTCCTGCCAGGGGCACAGTTTCTGACAGCAGCAGATGCTCATCTCCTGGATGGGTAGACACACAAGAGGACTCTGGCCTGCAGCGCTGTGAGAGGCTCCCACACCCCACACTGCCTCGGTGGCAGGGATGCAAGCCGGTCCCAGGTGCTCGGATGCCAGACCCTCCCTCTCCTGCCCCTGCAGCCCTTGGTGTCCTGGAGCAGAGTTGAAGGAAGGCAGCCACAAGAAATGAGGCCAGTCAGCTCGGTGCTGAGAACTAAGGAGAATGCCCTCCAGATTCGTTCTAAGGCAAGCATGATGGGCAAGAAGAGATGCCTCTCCCCACCAACCCCTCCACCTGGCTCCCATCTATCAGCCCCTCCCTGTTCCAGCACCTTCCTGCCAGGGGTGGGAGTACCAGCAAAAGAGACTGGAGAGCAGCCATAAACAAACCACCGAGGTGATGACCACAGGACTGTGGACAGGGAGATGCAGGGAGCCAGGAGGGGCCACCCCTAAATCCGCAGGCAGAAGGGCTCCTCACACAGGTCCCTAACTTAACCGTGGGTCCCTAGCCACCAAGGGAGGGAGCTTGCTAGGTTCTGGGAAGGAGGTGGGAAGCAGTGATTGAAAGAACATAGTAAAATTTTCATGATCTCTTAAAAGTACATAATGCTGAAAACATGCCACTTAAAGCTACAGTTACCCTCTAAGCCTAGGAAATGGTGTTCTGCTCAAGACGTCCCTTTCCTCAACTAGGAACTTGGCTTTGGGAAGGAAAAGGGGCCCGGAGGGTTAGGAAGGCTAGGGGGGCACCTGCGGCCCTGGAGAGTAGGAATCTGGAATTTCGGGGAAGGGTACACTGGCCAAGGGATAATCAACAAGAGGGTGAGAGAGTGAGGCGTTCAGTGGGAAGTGCCCCCGGTGGGAAATGGCTGGCTTTGGAGTGTTCAAGAGACTTTATTTTTGAGACAGGGTCTCACTCTTGCCCAGGCTGGAGTGCACACTTCCTGAGTAGCTGGGACTGCAGACACGCTACCATGCTGAGCTAATTTTTTTTATTTTTGTCAGAGTCTCTGTTGCCCAGGCTGGAGTAGAGTGGCATGCTTACAGTCACTGTAGCCTCAGTCTGCTGGGCTCAGGCAATCCTTCCACCTTAGCCTTCCAAGTAGCTGGAACCACAGGCATTCGCCACCACGCCTGGCTAATTTTTTATTTATTTATTGTAGAGACGAGGTCTTGCCAAGTTGCCCAGGCTGGTCTCGAACCCCTGAACTCAGGCAATCCTCTCACCTCCACCTCCCAGAGTGCTGGGATGACAGGCATGAGCCACCGTGCCCAGCTTAATTTTTTGTAGAAGCAAGGGCTCACTATGTTGTCCAGTGTGGTCTCCAACTCCTGGGCTCAAGTGATCTTCTCACCTTGGCCTCCCAACGTGCAGAAATTATATACATGAGTGAGGAGACCCAAGGGGGTTGCCCTGCCTTCGCATTTCTATGAAGCAAACCCGGTCCTAGTCCTCTCCCCTCCCCCCACCCCCACACTCTCCAAACCTCACATCCTGTCCGCCACACACACAAGTTTTACATGAGCTGCTGTTCCCTCCGCCGGGGAAGGGAAGAGGTCTGGGCCAACGTGGTGGGCGGGCCGGAGTCCAGCAGGTGAAGGTGACCCAGGCATGGATTCGGTCCCCCAGAAGCAGGAGCTCAGAGCCAGATGTGACCCGAAGACCCTCGACCTGAGAATTCCCAGAAATCCAGGTGGCAGAAGGGCATACAATCCCCTGTGCAGGTCAAGAGACAAGAGTTCTAATCAGCCTCATCCAGACACGAAGAGGCAGGCTGGCCTGGCCACAGCTGCTGTCTGAATTGCTGTGTTTTATGTTCTCACACAGTACCCTGATCCCGGAGCACAGCGTCACCACCCTGTCCCTAAGGTGTCTGCCCCTTCCTAACGGGCCTACCTTCTGCCGACCTGGTCACCCAAGGAAGAAGTCTGGGAGCCATTCTGAACTCTGCCCTGAGCACCACAGCACGCTGCTTGGCAAATCTTGCCAGTTCTCCCTCTCCGATGTCCCCAGAGCAGCTCCTCCTTGTCATCTGTCAGGCGAACTCCTGATTAGCCCACTGCCTCAATTTTCCCACCCGCAGTCCTCCACACCATGATCCAGATGCTTCGTCTAGCTCAGATTTGATGTCAATGCCATGTGATCGTTCTGTCGCCTGCCTACGGAACACAGTTCAGTGTGGCCCTGGCTGCCTTTTTTATTTCCTACTTAATCTGCCCCTTCACCTAAATTTGGCTCTGGCGATAGAGAACAATTTGCCCTTGCAGAATAAGCCACAACATCTGGCCTCTGTGCTGTGTCCTTGGCCTCTGTGCTGTGTCCTCAGCCTCAGATGTTCTTTCCTGGCTTCTCTGCCTGGAAAATGTCTGATTATCTTTAAAGACCCAGCCTCGCCATCCGGTCCTCTGATCATTCTTGTTCACAATTGTCTCCTCCAAGTCATGTGACCTTCTTCAGGCCAGTAGACAGAGCCTAGCATACCATAGCTCTTCACTGGATAGACCGAACTGGTAAGGCAGGTAGACGTGAAATCAGGTAACTCACGCCTTTGTCCAGTTCCCGGAGGGTTTGACAAAGCCCTCATTCTTCTGGGTGCATATGCTTAGGAAGGTTTCGCAGAGGAGTTGAGGCTGGGCTGAGTCCAGGGCTTCATGTGAGGCTGTCTCTCTAGAGGCAGGGGGAAGAGGAGGCCACTGCCGCGCTGGGAAGCTGCCCGCTTTGTGTGGCCATCAATACGAATTCCACTACCTGTATCAGGCAGCGCTCGCCCTCCTGTTGTTGGATGCAAGCGCAGGGGTCCCAGCAGGCCAGTGAGGAGGCTGTGGAGGCTGTCAGCCTCCAGTGGAGACAGCAAGCCGGTGCTATCCTCCCTCAAATCCCTGGATGGCTGCAGGAGCAATGATCGTGCCCAGTCTAGGTGGGTTTGGCTGGCCAGGTAACAGCTTGACTCAGTCCTAGTGAGTTAAGGTTAAGGCGTGTTCTTTCTTAAACTCAAAACCCAGGTCTTACTGAGAATTCTGGATGGCTCATGCCTTTCTGAAAGAAGAAAGGGAGAGGTGGGGGTCTATTCTTTTTCCTTTTTGTTTTTTTGAGTTGGGGTCTCCCAGGCTGGAGAGCAGTGGCACAATCACAGCTCACCACAACATTTGACCTCCTGGGCTCAGGTAATCCTTCCACCTCAGCCTCCCAAGCTGCTGAAACTATAGGTACACACCACCACTCCTGGCTAATTTTTGAATTGTTTATTTTTGTAGAGACAAGGTCCAGCTATATTGCCCAGGCTGGTCTTAAACTCCTGGCCTCAAGCAATCCTCCTACCTCAAACTCCCAAAGTGCTGGGACTGCAAGCACGAGACACTGTGCCTGACCTGAGATCTATTCTTGAAGGCAAAATGATGGCTCAGGCTCCCCTAGACTTAGTTGCCTACGAGATGTCAGGAGAACCAGCTGATGACCATTCTAGACTAACACCCAGAGGGAAACAAGCAGGACTGCATCAAAGAGATCTCGCTGTGGGCCGGTGGTAAAAGAGAAATCTTGGGTCAGTCAAAAAAGGGTCTTCCTCACCCAAGAAGTTGGAAATGTTCTATTGTGTCCAGAGATATTTCTGAGGCCCTTCTGTGTCAGGCACCAAGGATGGAAAACGAGTAAGGCAGTCTCTGTAGTGATGTGTTCAGGGCCCGGAGGAGGACACAGACATTTCACAGACAGAAGTCATCCCCCAGCATGCAAATGCTGGGAGACCTGGGCGGAGTGATCCGATAAAGTAAGGGAGAGTTTCCAGCCCCAGCTGGAGACCTGGGAGTCGCGAGGCAGGCCCCGCTGAGGATGATGGTGAATCCACCAAAGAAAGGAGACGGCGTTTCTTCCAGCACTGTTCACACTAGATCTAAAAGCAGGGGAAATTCAGATCCCGCATAAATTACAAGGGAGAACCCTGGAATTTATTTATAAAAAATTGTGTCTTTATTCCTATATGTTTAAACTTCAGTCACCTTCCAGGCACTCTCTATTGGATTCAATACACCTATTGAGATGCTTTCCCACTGCTCAAAACAGTTTTTGAACTTGTCCATTTTGATGCCTTTAAGTGTTTCTGCTAGCTTTTGTTTCACCTCTTCCACATAGGCAAAATGTTTCCCTTTGAGGACTTTTTTCATCCAGGGAAACAAACAAAAGTCACTGGGGCGAGATAGGGTGAGTAGGGAGAGTGGGACATGGGGGTCACGCCTCAGCACAGTGTGGGCAGGTGCGCTCGGAAGTCACCCATCATGAAATGGGCAAATGCGTTGAAAGAATCTCCAGAAAAATTTCACTGAAGCTGAACGCAGACTCTCACAACGACACTCGCTGGTCCACTGATGCCAGTGGGTTCCTAGAACACTTACCTGACAGGGGACTCCTGCCCTACAAGGGGCCCACCCTCAAAAAGATAATTTCAGTTTTTTGGGGGGTGCCCCCTCATACAACAGAAATGTTTCTCAATGGTTTGCTCCAAAGAAAGGGATATCAACAGAGGACTGGAAAATGGACCAACGTGGTTAATGGAAAGGGGAGTTGGAGTTTCCTTGGGGAAAATCTGATACTAAGAAACACAGGGAAACCTGATTGGCACTGCAGGTTCAAAAATAAGTAAATGCAGGATAGTCATCCTCTCCCTTGAGAACTTGTGTCTATATGTGTATTAATCCACTTTGCTATAAAGGAATGCCTGAAGCTGGGTAATTTATTAAGGAAAGAGGTGAAATAGATTCACGGCTCTGCACAGTGCCTGCATCTGCTGGGTTTCTGGTGAGGCCTCAGGAAGCTTCTAATCATGGCAGACGTCAGAGAGAGAGCAGGCATGTCACATGGCAAAAGTGGAAGCGAGAGACAGAAGGAGGGACCAGGCTCCTTAAACAACCAGTTCTCACGTGAACTAATAGAGCAAGAGTTCACATGCCCCCAGAACAGCATCAGTCTATGAGGAGTCCACCCCCATGACCTAAACACCTCCCACCAGGCCCCACCTCCAATGCTGGGGGTCATATTTCAACATGAGATTTGGATGGGACAGATGTCCAAACACATCAATATTTATAAGAAATATTAGTCTGTCATTTTCTTTTTCATTTTGATTTGGTTTGGTTTTGGTGTCCGTTAAATACTGGCCTCATAGGATAAAGGAAATGTTCCCTCCTTGTCCATTTTTTGGAAGAATTTGTGAAGGGTTGGTATTGTCGTTTAAACATTCTGTAGAATTCACCAGTGAAACCACCTAGGCTTTCCTTTGTGGGAAGTGGTTTTTATTGCTAATTTAGTCTGTCAGCTTGTTGTCGGTCTATTCAGATTCTCGCTTTCTTCTCGAGTCAGTTTTGGTAATTTGTTTCTATATATTTGCCCCTTTTGTCTAGGTCATCTAATTTGTTGGTGTGCCATTTTCACAGTACTCCCTTTTAACCCTTTTTATTTCTTTAAGGAGCTTCCTGCTACAAATTTCCCTCTGAGCACTGTTTTTGTTGAATCCCTTGTTTTTGGTATGCTGGGTTTCCATCTTCATTCATTTCAACTATTTTCTAATAGCCCTTGTGATTTCTTTTTTGACCCAATGATTCTTAGTTTTTAATTTTTTTTTTTTGAGTTGGAATCTCACTCTGTCACCCAGGCTGGAGTGCAGTGGCATGCTCACAGCCACTGCAGCCTCTACCTGCTGAGTTCAGGCGATTCTTCTGCCTCTGCCTTTCAAGTAGCTGAAACAGCCTCTGCCTTCCAAGTAACTGAAATACACCACCATGTCCAGCTCATGTTTTGATTTATTGTAGAGACGAGGTCTTGCCAAGTTGCCCAAGCTGGTCCTGAACCATGGGCTCAGGAAATCCTCTTACCTCAGCCTCTCAAAGTGCTGGGATTACAGGAATGAGTCACTGTGCCCGACTTCACTGATTCTTTAAATGTGTGTTGTTTAGTATGTATATATTTGTGAACTTTTCAAATTTCTTTCTGTTACTGATTTCTAATTTTATTCTATTATAGTCAGAGAATAATACTTTACACAGTTTCCATTTTTTTCAAATTTACTGAGACTTGTCTCTCTTGGAGAATGTCCCACGTGCCCTTCAGAAGGATGTGTATTCTGTTGTTGTTGGACAGAGTGTTCCAGAGAAGCCGTTGGGTCTCATTAGTTTATATTGTTGTTCCAATCTGTTGTTTCCTTGCTGATCTTCTGTCTAGTTGTTCTATCCATTATTGAAAGTAGAGTATTGAAGTCTGCAGATACCACTGTTGAACTATTTAAAGACAAATTCTCACTATGTTGTCCAGGCTGGACTCAAACGCCTGGGCACAAGTGATCCTCCTACCTCAGCCTCCTGAGTAGCTGAGACTACAGACAGGCACCATCACGGGCCTCTGTTGTTAGGCATATACGTTAGTATTAAATCTTGGTGGATTGGCCCTTTTATCATTATAAAATGCCCTATGTCTTTGGTAACAACGTTTGTCTTAAAGTTTACTTTGACATCAGTAAGGCCACTCCTGCATCTTTTGGCTGTTTACTTGGTATATCTTTTCACACCCTTTAATTTTCAACCTGTTTGCCCCTTTGAATACAAAGTCTGACAGTATATAACTGGATCACGGTTCTGTGTCAATTCTGCCAATTTCTGCCTTTGAATGTTTAATCTACTTACATTTAATGTAATTGCTGATAAGGCAGGATTTACATCTGGCATTTTCCTATTTGTTTTCTTATATCTTTTTTGTCACTCTGTTACTGACATCTTTTGTGTTAGGTATTCTCTAATGTACCATTTTAATTCCTGTGTTCAAAAAGCATGAATCATAAAAGAAAAATTTGGTAAGTCGTATATCATCAAAATTAAAGTCACTCACTCTCTGAAAGACATGGTTAAGAAAATGAAAAGGCAAGCTACAAACTAGGAGAAAATAGTTGCAAAACATATGTGTAGTAAGGGACTTTTATCCTGAATATATTATTTACAATTCAATAACAAGAAAACAAATGACCAAGTAAAAATGAATGTGTAAAGATTCAAACAGGCATTTTACCAAAGAACAAAAAGAGACAGCAAATAAACACCTGACAAGATCCTCAGTAACTGTAGTCATTATGGAAATGCAACTTAAGACCAGGAGTGGATCTTTAACACCCTTTTGAATGGTAAAAATCAAAAAGACTGACGATATCAAGGACTGCAAGGATATAAGTAACTGGAACTCTCATACAATTGCTGTAGGAATGCAAAACAGTGTTCCAACTTCGGAAAATAATCTCAAAGTTTCTTAAAAGTTAAAAATACAAGCCGGGCTCGGTGGCTCAGCCTGTAATCCCAGTGCTTTGGGAGGTCGAGGTGAGTGGATTGCCTGAGCCCGTGGGTTCGAGACCCACCTGGGC
>NW_007232175.1:53787-56538 GCF_000164805.1 Carlito syrichta | reverse complement strand
ACTCCAGTCTGGGCAACAGAGTGAGACTCTAACTCAAAAAAAAAAAAAAAGTTAAAAATACATTTATCATGTGACCCAGCAACGTCATTCCTGAGTATTAAGATAAACAAAAATCTAGGTCTATCTTGAAAGTCACTAAGAGAGTAGATTTTAAGCATTCTTTTCACAAAAAAAACCCAACAACATTAAGTGAGGTGATGCATATGTTAATTAGCTCAACTTAGTCATTCTGCAATGTATGCATATTTTAAAACATTTATGTTGTACATGATAAATATATACAACTTTTATTTGTCAGCTTAAATAATAATGAAGACTTGACCATGAATGTTCACAGGAGCTTTATTCTGAATAGCCCCAAACTGGGAGCAGTTCCTTGCTCATCAAGGATGATGAATAAACATATTGTGGCACATCCATACAAGAGACTCTCGCTCTGCGTCACATGGATGGACCTCAAAAGCAGTAGGCTCAATAAAAGAACTCAGACACAGACTGTTTGCTTTATGATTCCACATACGGAATTCCAGAAAAGGCCAAACTTGAGTAACAGAAAGCAGCTTGCCAGGGACTGGTGGGGAGGGGAGGGGATTGGCTGCATAGGGATAGGAGGGAACCCAGGGAATGATGGAAATACCTTACACCCTAATTGTTGGCGTGGTTGGAGGACTATGTCTATTTGCCAAAAAATCCTTGAACTACGCACTTGAAATTGGAGAATTTGATACGTAAACTTATACTTCAATTAAGAAAATAGAGTTAGCAATAGCGACCAAAACATAAGGTATTAGGAATAATCTAATGAAATGCAAAAACCTTCATGAAGAAAATGAGACTATGCTGAAAGAACTAGCAAAGACAGTAATGCCCAGCAAACCTTCCAGGCGCTCCCCCACCTGCCAGTGCCTCCCTTGCAGCTATGTGTTGACCCTGTGACAATGGAACACGCGAGGAAGGGCTGTGTATCACCGCTGAGGAAAGTAGTGCAAAGGTTGGCCTCTCATCTTCTCCCACAGTAATCTCGGAGACCGGGGCTTCAAGTGGACACCAGCGAGGATAGTGGCTTCCCGGTCTGCGTGGGACTTTACCTGACCTGGGATAAATCTTAATTGTGTTAAACCACTGAAATTGTCTGTGGGGACTATTAGGGCTCATGACCCTCATACAAAAGACATGAAAGAGGACCCAAGCATGGCGAGAGTTAGGCCCTGCTGGCCCACGGGAATGATACTCTTCATAACAATGTTCATGTGAGTCCAATCAGAAGCCCACTGGGTTCTTCATGCATCTTGACAAACTGACTCTAAAACATCAATGGTCACACAGACAAGAATAGCCAAGACATTCCTTCAGAAGAAGGCGGGGGACTTCAGTTATCAGCACACTATACAACACAGCTGAGACAATGGGCTGTTTAAACAGAGAGAGCCATAGAACAAAACACAGAGGCTCAACACAGACCCAGATACGATGTATAACACGTGGTACTGCCAGCAAATCAAGTCTCTCAGTAAACAGTGCAGGAAGAAATGGTGGTCCATACAGGGTGAAAAAGAAATTGAACTATGCTTTCACCACACCAAAGTCAAGGTCAGGTAGATCAGGGACTTAAATGTGGAAAACTCCACACTTCTAGAAATACAGAATGAATATAGAACGATAGCTTTATAACATCAGAGTAAGATAGGTTTCTCAAGCAAAAAAGGCACTAAGAAAGTACTAGACATGGAAAAGATATATATATATATACCTATATATATATATAGCCAAAATTGACCTCATTAAAGTGTGAAACTTCTATTTGCCAAAGAACACCCCCAAAAGAAAAAATACAAACCTTAAACAGGAAGAAGAGGTTATCAACAAATATAGTGGGCAAAGGCTTCATTTCGTTTTTCATGCATGTGTGTGTGTGTGTGGGCATGTGTGTGTATGTGTGTGCAAAACTCCTGCAAATCAATAAAAAGACAACAGAAAACTGGTCGAAGTACATGAAGAAATATTTCTCAAAAGAGGAAACCCAAATGACAAATGAATGTACAAACAAACATTCAACCTTACTAGGAATTGGGGATTTGCACCTTAAAACACAATTCGATATTACTACATTGGGAAAAAGAAGAAAGCCTGGTGATTCTAATTGTTGGCAAGAATGTGAAGCAGGAGGAATTCTCCTACTCTGAAGGTGTGAGTATAAATGATTAAAATGACTTCAAACAGCTTGGCACCGTCTTGGAAAGTGAAGATGAATTTACCCCATGACTCAGTGATTCCACGCCCAGATTGGGAACCCAGGGAACCTCTTACATGGCTCCATCAGGACTGGTGAAACGTCTGCAGCAGCAGCCTTGGTCAACACGGGACCTGGAATGGACGGAAATGTCTGTCTTCAAAAGAATACATATTCAAATGTAGAACAGTCATACCCCAGAATGCTATCCAGCGATGCCAAGGAATGGGCTGTGTCCCGTGCAGCCACAGGATGTCAAAATTACAATATCAAATGAAAAAAACCCAAATTACTGAAGAGTGCATGCAGCATGATACCATGTATATAAAGTTTAAAAATTACAGATCTAGCCAGGCTCAGTGGCTCAGCCTGTAATCCCATGCCTTTGGGAGGCTGAGGTGAGTGGATTGCCTGAGCCTGCAGGTTCTAGACCCGCCTGGACAGCGAGACCTCATCTCTACAATAAATCAAAAAATCAGCCAGGCATGGTGGCGCATGCTTGTAATTCCGGCTACTCTGAA
>NW_007232175.1:50693-53466 GCF_000164805.1 Carlito syrichta | reverse complement strand
AGCCCAGGCAACTTGGTGAGACCTCGTCTCTACAATAAATTAAAAAAAAAAAAAAATTAGCTGGGCATAGTAGTGTGAGCCTGTAGTTCTGGCTACTTGGAAGGCTGAGGTGGAAGAATTGCTGGAGCCCAGCAGGTTCACGCTGGGTGGCTATGAGCATGCCACTGCACAGCAGCCTGGACGACAGAGTAAGACTCCAAGCACCTCTCAAAAAGAGAAGAAATTTAAAACAATAATAAATCCGACTAAAGCTCAATCTGATCTCCATTGTCACCATGCACCAGCAATTCTAACATTATTGATAAAATCCTCTTCCCCATAAAGGCAGCCCGCTCCCCATCTCAGTATGCCACTAAAGATGTTTAGAGACATTTATTTCTGTAGTAAAAGTATCACAGAAAAAGAATGATAAAATTAAGATTCAGATTAGTGGGTTTCCTTGGACAGAGAGAGATATTAAGTCATTTGGGCAGTTGGGCAACAGCACAGATGCCTTCAAATATATTCCTTGACTGGGTGCAGTGGCTCTCATCTGTAATCCCAGCACTTTGGGAGGCCAACGCGGGAGGATTGCTTGAGCCCAGGAGTTCAAGACCAGCCTGGGCAGCAGAGCAAGATCTCATCTCTATGAAAAAAATAAAAAAGTTAGCTGGGCGTTTTGATGTGCGCCTGTAGTTCCAGCTACTCGGGAGGCTGAGAGGGAAGGATTGCCTGAGCCTAGGAGGTCGTGGCAGCAGTGAGCTGTGATCATGCCACTGCAGTCCAGTCTGGATGACAGAGTAAGACCTTGATTCAAAAAAATAAAACAAAACAAAGTACTCCTTATGTTCCACCTCTTAAACTAAGTGACTGGCAGGCAGCTGTTTCTCTTATTTACATAATATATCTTTTTCTTTTCAAGGATGGAAATATCCCACCCTTGAGAGAAATAAAGTTGAAGCAGCAAAATCAGCAAGGGGTGAGAGTTGAGGAGGACGCGGCCTGTAGAGCATCAGAAGCTATAAACCCAAGAAAGAGTGAGAGGGTCATGGTGAGTCGGAAGGGGATGTGGAACCTTTGTTGCAGCAATCCAGGCTGAGGCTCAGGGGACGTGAGGCCCCAATTGAGAAAGGACATCTGGGAGGCTTTTTCTTCCAGGCAGGGGAAGCCATGGCAGGGCTGAGCTTCCCCCCAGGAATTGTGTCTGGAGGGGGAAGACGGAGGCCAAGGCCAGAGGCCCAAGCAGCACTAACCTTTTGGAGAAAGGGGAGCCCTTCAAGGTGAGGCTGAGCAGAGATGAAGGAAACCACGAGAGAATGGGGACCCGGACGCTGAGGAAGGCCTAATGAGCAGGGCCAAACACTTGGAGAGACAGCAGGACACCTCCTGGGAAGCAGCCCCTGAACCTCCCAACGTGGGGCAATGAGGACCAGGTGGGTCCATGCCAGGGGAGGAGGAAGCGGCTCCGAGGAGGCCATGAGGACAGGCAACTGGGACAACTCTCAGGAAGTTTAGTTGAGAGAGCGAGGAACAGCAGCCTGGAAGAGACCTGGAGTCAAGGGAAGGACTTTATTCAATGTTTTAAAGTTTTGTTTTAAAAATCCAGGTGAGGTTTGGTCCCACTAGGGCGGAAGGGCTCCCGGATGAGAACAGCCAGTATCCCTTTGGGTGGAAGCACAGGCGCCCTGGTGGGGGTGGGAGAGCTTTCTGCCCTGTGGGGGCAATTTTCTATCCCTGACACTGTCTGAACTGCTGCACGTGCTGGTGATCAGAGAAAGGAAACTGACAGTCACTTTCACTGCTATTTTTCAATTCTCTGCAGACATCACACCCTGTATGGCCCGCACTAGGGCAGGAGCTCCTACCAACTCCCCACCCAACCTTGCTATGATGCCTCCAGTGGGAAAGGACCTGGGTGTGCATCCTGACTCTGACATCTCTAGCTGATGGGGCTGGGTTAGTTCCTCGTGGGCTCTTGGAGCTTGAAATGAGCTAACAAAGCAGCCAGGGCCCAGCACACAGTAGGTGCTTACTAAGCATCAGCGAATGCAGATGATGATGACCGGTGTGGCCAGCCCCTCCCGGTGTGGTCCGGGCCCTGCAGCCCATCTCCCATGCCTGCAAGCTTCCCCAGCCCCAAAGGCCAGGCTGGAGCCACCCGGGTTGCTGTGGAGCATGACCCTCCACGCCCGCCTCTGCTGTCCCCACGGGGTCCCCAGGAAGCACCGCCGCCTGGCCGCAGGGGGCAGTTGTCATGGGGACGCCTGGCCGCTGAGCTACCTCCTTAGCAACGGGACTCCCAGGCCGGTTGCCGTGGAAACAGCATCTCCTGGCAAGCGGCAACAGGGAGCAGCAGCGGGTTCCCTGCCCTTTCCGGGGACTTCCCCTCCTCCGGTGCGACGGCACCCCCGCGGCTCCGGGAGCCATGGGGACTTCGCTTTTCCAGCCGCTGTCGCTGGCCTGGGAGGGGTTCTCTGCCCAGCCCGGTGGCATTCCAGGGCCTCCGGGACCCCTCTGCAGCCAGGGGTGGCGGAGGGGGCCATCTGGGAACCGGGTAGCCCCCCACCTGCAGTGCTGAGGGGAGTGGGTACCTCCTTCCAGTGAGGCCCCATATCCCCTCCTGCCCCCAGGGTCCCCTACCCAGCCATGCAGGAACCCAGTGGCTGTGTCCCATCCCCCTAGTCTGGTCCCCTTTTGTCCCCAGCCACACTCCTGCTTCCGAGAGCACACCTATCAGACTAAGATGGCCTCGCCCTAGATGAATGGAGTTCAGGTGCACACTGACTGCCCCCCC
>NW_007232175.1:47015-50673 GCF_000164805.1 Carlito syrichta | reverse complement strand
CTGCAGCCTTGGCAGCCAGTAGGGAGGAGCTGAGTCAGGGTCTCACCACCTCCTGCCACCGCCCCCGACCTTTTCCATCTACTAGCAAAGGACACTCTGTCTCTCATCCTCTTCCTTAGCAATCCCAGCAGCCCACAGGGCGCACACACTGTGTCCACAGCTCCGTGCTCTGGCACCCACATGTGCCCTCGGGGCCATGTCCCCCAAACTGCCAGAGACCCCAGGATTCCCCATTGACCTCTCCCACCCCCACCCCGGCCCCCGGAAGAAGGCAGTGTCTGCTGGAATTTTTTTTATTTAAATAAAATATACAACTCGGCGCATTTACCGTTTTCTGTTTTAAAAGTGGAAGATTCAAAAATTGCTTGTGGGGCCGGGGATAGGAGGGCCCACTGACTGGACCCCCTTCCTCGGGTTCTGCGGAGTGGCTGGGCTAGGTCGGAGCTTTTATAAAATGCGTGTGTAAGTAGAGAAGAGGGCGGGTTGGCCAGGCCCTGACAGCAAGGGGGCTCCTGGCTCCACATGCTCCTGGACCCTCCACTGCTGCAGCCCCCAGGACTAGACCGTGGGTTTACACCAAGTCTCACTGCCTTCTCAGGACTGCCTTCCTGGGTGCATGCAGAACTCAGGTGGAGTCTGCTCAAATCCTTCTGGTTCCCAGAACTTCCCAGACCCAGGGGGGCCTCTCCAGCCCAGTGGAGATGAGGCCAGGAGGCTCCTAACCTTTACACAGGATCCCAGGACCCTCCGCCTGCGCCTCTCCCAGATGACTGCTTTCTGCTCCCTGCAGCCCACCTATGGGGCAGCCAGCCCGTCTCACATCCCGGGTCAAAGCCTGATGGTAGCAACACCCTGGCTTGGAGCATGGAGGGTTCTGAATGGACAAGGGGGACCCGCCCTCCTCATTATTTGGTATTGTTGCCACATCTCCTGCCCTACAGGCAGGGGGCAGACCCCTGACTGTGGCTCTGGTAGCATCCTCCTGGGGGGATGTTCATGCCCCAGATAGCTTCTAGTCTGCGTTCCCCTCCAACCCCCAGCCCAGGGCCTGTGTAAGGCTCCCCATGGCCTTCAGAACCAAGGCCAGCCAACCCCTCAGCCTGGCATCCAAGCCTTCCCTCTGATCCCTCAGCCTGAGGATCCCCTCCCACAGCCCCCTCCACTCCCCATTCAGCTCTGCATCCTCCCCACTCACTCCCCCCCACCTCTCTCTCCCTCTAATTGCCACAGCTCAAGGCCTGGCTCAAGCCTGCCACTGGCCACACTTTCCTCGGGCCCCGAGGGAGGCCCAGCCACCTCCTGAATCCTGAGATTTTAAGTCTTGGAGCCCTCAGCCAAAGCTTCCTGGGCTCTCGCCATAGCTCACTGGAGCAATAGGCCAGGCATATGAGGGGGCGTGCAGAAGAATGTGATTTATTGAGCACCTACTATGATATGTGCCAGGCGCTGGGCTGGGCATCGCACATCTACTGTTTCTCATCTGGTCCTCATAGGCCCCTGTGAGGCGATGCCGTCCTCATTTCCGTTTTACAAATGAGGTAACAGACTTAGGAAGGTCAGATAATTTGTCCCTGGTCACACAGCTAAGAAGTGGCAGGGCTGGGATTCAAGCCCAGGCCTTGTTGCGGCCAAGATCTAGTCTCTCCCCTCCGCACGATTCTTGGGGAACCTCGACCTCAGCCCCTCTCAATAGTTTTCTGATGGGAGGAATGTGGGCTTGGGCTTCAGGTGGGCATGGATTCGAACCTCAGATCAGTCCCTGCTCTGTCCCTCCTAGCTATGTGATTCTGAAAGCAATCCCAAAGTTCAGTTTTCTCATCTGTGAAATGGGGAGAACCAAGGTACTGACCTCACAGTTTTTGTGAAATTAAAGGAGTTAATGTATGTAAAGTGCAAAACCAGTGCTTGGCACAGACAGACTCAATAAATAGATGGTCTCCTCACCTCCTGCTGTACAGATGGGGAAACTGAGGCCCACAGAGCTGGCAGGCTGTGCTTGAGGCCCTAGGAGCAGAGAGTCTTCAGCTTCCATGTGATGAGAGGTTGGGCCGGTTCTGGACGTGAGACCAGAGATAAGGAGAAAGGGGACCTGCTGCGAGGTCCTGAGGACCCTCTTCCCTGAGGACCGGAGAGAGGCCTCCCCCGGACCACGCTGTGCCCAGCTTGTGGGCCAAGGCAGGCCGCTGTGTGTGAGGTGACACGGGTGTCCTGGCAACACGGGGTGAAACTAGGGTGCATACATGTGTGCACATGTGAGAGGCTATCTACATGGCTCTGCAGAGCGCTACATAGCTATACATATACACATCTTACATACATATACATGTTCATATACATATCTTGCTGCATGTACAGTAGAAAAAAACACAAGGCCCTCGGGGCCCTGGCCTGTGTCTCCCAAAGGACTCAGGCAGCCGAGGCTCCCCAGACACACTCCAGGGCAGCACGAGATGGGCCTCCTAGCTGAATGGGGCTCCAAGTTCAAAGCCAAGGAGCAGGGGGCAGCTATTGCTCTAAATAAGTACAGTGACATGTCTGCCCTGGGAACCCCAAACGCTGCTTGCCCCACCCCTGCCCAGCCCTGGAGACCCCACCTGGTTCCCTCTGGCTTCTGCGTGTGGGTCCTGCCTGCTCCCCTCCCCCTCCCTCCCTCCCTCTAGTGCTGAGTATTAAAATAGTCTATAAAAGCAAGTGACCAAAAATCTATAGCTCTAAGAATACCTGGTTATTTTCTGCTGTCTTTTGTTTTTCTGGTGTGTGTGGTTTTTTTAAAATGATAATTATTATTGTTATTGGTATATCTCCTAATCACAGTTAAACCTGAAGGAAGAAAGAAGGGAGAAAAAAGGAGAGAGAGGAGGGAGGGGTGGCCCAGCTCATAGGTTGGACGGCAGTTTGGAGCGCACTGGCTCAGACCTGGCCCCCGGTTCTCTCTGGGGTGCAGCAGTCAGAGGGGGTCCCCCAGAAGAGGCGGCTCTTGCCCCAAAGAAAGAAAGAGGGGGTGGCAGAGAACCTGAGGATGTCTTCCGAGGCAGAGTGACGTGCTGGCCAGGGATGGCACCATAGGGCCTCCCGGGCAGGCCGAGGCCCCCGCTGCCTCCGCCACCGCCCCCGGCCCTGGGGAAGAGCGGGAAGGCAGCCACAGACTCCCCTGAGGAGTGTGGGGAGGCTCTACGGAGAGTCTGTGCCCCGTCCTGGGGCAGGGCGGGCTGAGAGGCGGAGATGAGCTTGAGGTCCTGGGTGAGGCGGCCTGGGGTGAGTGGGGGTGTGCCCCGGCGCTGGGGGACTTGGGGTGGTGGGGGGCTGGATGCCGGAGGCAGGAGCAAGGAGCTATGAGAACCAGAGGCCCGGGGTGGGGCGCTTGGGAAAGTTCTCGGGGGGCCGGGGCTGTGGCCAGGGGGGCTGAGGCCTCCCCGGGGGGGAAAGGTGACAGGGGAAGCCCCCCCAGAGGCCCCTGCCATGAAGGCTGGCTGCTCAGGCTGCCTCAGAGGAGTTTCTGGTGTGCTGGGCGGGCCAGTGGCCAGACCTGGGGACAGCTCCCCAGGAGGCTGGCCCAGCTGCCCAGGGCTGGACAATGGGGACCTGGATGAGGGTGGGGGCGGCAGGAAGTGCTCCAGGAGTCCCAGGCCCCCCCGGGTCCCCGGCAGCGGGGGTGGCG
>NW_007232175.1:45864-46790 GCF_000164805.1 Carlito syrichta | reverse complement strand
CCCAGCCCCGAGGTTGCTCAGCCCGGATCCCGGGGGCGGCCGGAAGATGGCAGCAGGCAGGCGGGGGTGGTGGGTGAGGGCAATGGCCACAGAGGTGGTGGCCGCAGCGGCCTGCAGCGGTGCCTGGATCAGCGGGGTCCAGATGACGGGCGTGGGGGTCGGGGTGGCGGAGGCGGCAGCCTGGACGCGGTGGGCACAGTGGGCCATCTCGCGGTCGTGCTGCACGATCTGCTGGATGATCTCGTTCTCCTGGTAGTTGAAGACGCCCGAGTTGAGGTCGTGCTGGACTTTGTGCAGGAGGATGGAGTTCTTCTTGCCTGGGCCACAGAACAAGAGCAGGTGCTCAGGGCAGCAAGGGCAGTGGGCCCGGTGTAGATGGCAGGGAACCTGTCCCTCCCCCCCTCGCCTGCCCGGTCCCTCACCAATGCGGTCCAGCCGGTCCAGCGCCACAGTCTCGAAGGCCCGCCGCATCATGGGGTACTCCTCCAACACCTCGTTGAAGTTGTCCACGCTCAGCGAGTACAGGCGGCAGTAGGTATCAGCCCTCACGCTGGCCGTGCGCCGGCCCCGGGTCAGCAGGCAGATCTCTGCCAGAACGCCGGGACTCAGGGTGGGCCATGCACAGGCTTGTCCAGGCCACCGGGGCCAGGGGCACCCACCCTGGCTTGATCCTCACTGCTTGGCATGGAAGCCTTGACAGGCTCATGAGGCCCCACCCACAGGCCATGACCACACTGTATGCCACCCTCTCCTCCTCTGCAAATGGGGGCCGGTTTTCTCCTCTCTAGGACCATAGGCACCACGATGACTGTGTCCTCCTAAATTCACACATGGAAACCCTAATCTCAGTGCGATGGGATTTGGAGGCAGGGCTTCGGGGGGTGATTAGGTCATGAGAGTAGAGCCCTCATGAATGGAATTAGTGC
>NW_007232175.1:0-45798 GCF_000164805.1 Carlito syrichta | reverse complement strand
GGGAGGTAATCAGGCCATGAGGGTGAAGCCCTCCTGAACGGAATGAGTGCCCTTATAGGAGGCCAGGAGGTTGGGGGTTGTGGCTCACAACCCTAATCCCCGAATTTTGGGAGGCTGAGGTGGGAGGATTGCTTGAGGCCAGGAGTTTGAGATCAGTCTGGGCAACACAGCAAACCTTTTTTTTTTATTTTTAAAAACTTGTCAGCTCTAGCTACTTGGGAGGCTGGGACAGGAGGACTGCTTGAGCCTAAAAGTTTGAGGCTGCAGTGGGCTGTGATTGCACCACTGCACTCTGGTCTGGGTGACAGAGTGAGACCGTCTCTTAAAACAAAAAAGAAATATAAATAAGTGAATACATATAGTTGTTAAAAAAGAAGGGACGAGGGACTAGCTCCCTCTCTTTCCACCATGTGAGGATGCAGTGAGAAGGCCCTCACCAAAACCCTGGACTCAGACTTCCAGCCTCCAGGACTGCGAGACATCAGTGTTTGTTGCTCATGAGCCCTGAGGCTGTAGTACTTGTTACAGCAGCGAGGCCTGATGGAGACACCTCACACTGGGCTCACAGACACCTCCTGGCTCTGGCCATGAAGGACCATCAGTGCCTCTGTCCTCCTCAGTGGCCTCCAAGACCCCCCGTCCCCCAGGGTCCCTGGCGCTGCCTCACCTCCAAAATAGGAGCCGTCGGCCAGCTTGGTCTCCTTGTTGCCCTTGGTGAGCACGCTGACCACGCCGTGCTGGATGAAGTACATCTTCTTCCCAATGGTGCCCTCGCGGATGATGTAGTCCCCAGGCTGGAAGACCTCGAAGCGCAACTTGGTCAGCATGGACGTCACGAAGTTGGGGTCTGCGTTGGCAAACAGTGGCATGGAGGCCACCAGCTTCCGGCAGTTGAAGTTGATGATCTCCTGGAACCGGGAAGGAGGGAGTGAGGGGAGCAGCTGCCAGGAGGCCGGGTCCCCCTCACCCACTCCCCACCGCCCCTGCAACTTACCTCCCGCAGTGGCTCACTCAGCTCCCCCAGGATGCTCTCCTCGTCAAACATCTTGCCCTGGTAGCGGTGCTCGTAGTAGTCATGGATGCGCTGCCGCGTGTCGGGTGGCAGCTTGTGGAAGGACATGTACTGCTCCACCTGCTTATACTGTGGTGGGGACAGAGGGAGAGGGTCAACTCCGAGCAGCTGCCCCTGGCCCCTGCAGGCGCCACTCCCGCCTTGGTCCTGCGAGTGACCAGAGCCAGGCACCAACCCCGGGGCTTTCTTGGCCAACCTTGCTTCCTTGAGATCTGAAGTCCTTGGGGTGGGGGTGACCCCTCTGTTCCAAAAAAGGGCCCTGACTCCCAGATGCTTGGGGTCAGGGGGCTCCAACAACATCTGGTCCTCACTGTGTTCAATATTAAGGCGATGAGGCCAGGCACTGTGGCACTTTGGGAGGCGGAGGCGAGGATTTCCTAAGCCCAGGGGTTCAAGACCAGCCTTGGCAACGTGGTGAGACCTCATCTCTACAGTAAATCAAAAAACTAGCCAGGTGTGGTGTCACGCAGCTGTAGTCCCAGCTACTTGGAAGGCTGAGGCAGAAGGATCACCTGAGCCCAGCAGATTGAGGCTGCAGGAGCTGTGATCTTGCCACTGCCTGAGCAACAGAGCGAGAGTCCGGCTCAAAAATAAATAAATAACTGAAGGGGCACCTGGGAACATAGGGAATGTCCAAAGCCCAGTTATAGGACTCCAACAGACCAGGAGGTGGGTCACGTTTCCTCGGGGGACAGAGGGGCCTCGCTGACTCTGGGAGGGATGTGCCATCTCCTACCAATGGGAACATAATGGCACAGTCAGTAGGATCGGGCTGCAGTGGCTCAGAAGAGTTGGAGGTAGAGCAAAGAGGTCTGGTCCATCCCACAGGACTTATCCTCTCGTGGTCCCAGTTGAGATCCTGAGCCAGAGTGCCGGGAGCAACATCAGCCCAAGGGAAGAGCTGCGTAACCTTATTTGAAGGGATCTTCAAGTCGAGGTTTGGGCACAAGAGATCTGTGAACTTAAGTCCTTGGAGCTCAAAGCAAGTAAGAACAGATCCTGCCCTCTCTGAGGGGTGGCCATTGCTCCCGCCATCCTGGACTGTGGGTGGACAGGGCAGGGTTGGGGGGAGCAGAACTAGAACTAGAGACAGGATGAGGCAGTAACAGACCTTTCCCAGGCAGGAGGCAGGGGAAGGCCCTATGCCCCAAGAACCATCAGAAATAGGGATCCTGATCTGGAGTAGTGGGGGGGAGGGGAGGGGTGCAGGAGGGGTCACAGTGCTGCTGCAGTGGTGCCAACGGGCCCCTGCGGGCTGGGGTGACATATCCTAAAGTTCTTCCAGTCAACCTGGCTTCTGTTGGCTCTAAGTTATGCTAAGTCCAGGGGGGCACTGACTTCCTGGTGGACGATGGTGGCAGAGGCAGCAGGGACAGAAGGTGCTGTGTTTGAGAGATTCCGCTCCACATAGAACACGTGGGGGGAGGCAAGGTATGGGCACAGGGCAGGGGTTAAAGGTTGCTGAATGTTCCAGAATGCTGAATGATCCATGGGGGAGGCAAGACGTTTAAGGAGAGAGGTTTATGGGTGAACCAGGAAGACCTGAGCTATCTGTCAAAGGATAAAATAAAAAGGTCTCAAGTGGGAAGTCACGGTACCTTGACTCTGGCCCTAAAATAAAGGCTGATGCTTTTTCTAAATTAGTTCCTGATCCTGGTCCCAGACTAAGTCCCCAATCTGGCTTCAGACTGAGACCTGATCCTGGTCACACATTGAGCCCCAACCCTTACCACAAACTGAACCCCGACCTTGGTCACACATTGAGCCCCAACCTGTTCAAACGCTGAACCTTAATCCTGGTCATACACTGAGCTCTGACCCTTGTCACCCATTGAGCCCTGATCCTGATCACCTACTGAGCCCTGACCTTGGTCACACACTGAAACCTGACCCTGGTCACAGTTTTGACCTTGGTCACACACTGAGCCCTGACTCTGGTAAGACATTGAACCCTGATCCTGGTCACATGCTGTCTTGACCTGGGTGACACACTGAATCCCGACCCTGGTTACACTGAGCCCTGACCCTGGTAACACACTGAGCCCTCATCTTGGTCACACGCGGAGCTCTGATCCTGGTCACACATGGAGCCCTGAGTCCTGGTCACACACTGAGTCCTGATCCTGGTCACACATGGGGCCCTGGCCTGGTCACACATTGAGCTCTAATCCTGGTCACACACAGAGCCCTGATCCTTGTCACTCACTGAGCCATGACCCTGGTCACACACTGAACCCTGATTCAGGTCACACACTGGGCCCTGACCCTGGTCACACACTGAGCCCTGGCCTGGTCACATACTGAGCCCTGATCCTGGTCACACACAGAGCCCTGATTCTGGTCACACACTGGGCCCTGATCCTGGTCACACACTGAGCCCTGGCCTGGTCACATATGAGCCCTGATCCCGGTCACACACAGAGTCCTGGCCTGGTCACACACTGAGCCCTGATCCTTGTCATACACTGAGCCCTGACCCTGGTCATACACTGAACCCTGATTCTGGTCACACACTGGGCCTTGATTCTGGTCACACACTGAGTCCTGATCCTGGTCACATGCTGAGCCCTAGTGTGGTCACACACTAAGCCCTGATCCTGGGCACACATGGAGCCCCGACCCTGCTCACAGGCTGGGCCCCAGATTGATCCCTCACCTGGACATGTGTTCAGGCCAGACCTTCACAAACCTGACTCTTCTCTTCTCCCTCCTTTCCCAGCCTGCCCACTCATAACCCAGCATGTATGTTCCACCAGTCTGATTTCCTTCCCGCCCTCGACACACCTGTGCTTACCATGACGACTGGGCTAGAATTCTCTTCTGCCTTCTTACCTTCTTCTTCCTCTGCCTCCCAGAGTGAGCCCTCCCCACTCCCCAGCTCTGCAGGTCTCCCGAGCTATCCTCCTGGCATCATGGGACCTGGGCCTCCATACTGAAGGCTATCAGTCACCACCAGGGAACAGCGCCTGGGGCAGGCAGGCAGTCCAGGAATCTGTAAACACCGGCCCTACTATATGCAGGCCCCAAAATACAATGGAGAACATGCCTGGTCCTGCCCTCAGGAGCCACGGCCTGGATGGGGAAGACAGGCATTCAACAAACTGCTACACATTGAATGAATAACTATGGCATGACAGAGTGTGGCGAGGGAGAATGAGGGGACACATGACAAGTAGGGCACTGGCTGGGTCACAGAAGGCTTCCCCAAGGTGGGGTTATGTTGGCTGAGACATGGAGACTCAGGTGAAGAAGAGAAGGCAGGGGAGTCATGGGTGAGAGCCAGTGTCAAGGCCCTCTGGCAGGTGGGGCATGAGGAGAGATGTCTGCCCAGGCAGGAATGAAGGCCACGGGGTCAGGGCACCAGCTAAGAGTCAGTGGGCAGGGCCTGGGTCACGCCCCTCTGAGGCCAGGCTGGGAGAACGCGCCTAGGAGGTCAATGACGTCTTAGGAGCAGCATAGTCTCTGAAGAGTTTTAAGCAGAGGCGCGAGGCGATCTGGTTGACGCATGCTTAAATGCCACTCTAGTCACTATGTGAGAATGGTGTGACGGTGGCCAGGTGGGGCCTGCTTCACTAATAAACACAGAATGGTTTACCCCATACCACTTGCTGCTCATAACCCCATGGTGTAACGCCTTATGTCGTCCCCATGCTGCAGACAAGGACATGGGTACCAAGCTGTGTAGGCACATACCCACACTCACAGGGCTGACAGCAGAGAGGCTGGGGTGAGGACCCAAGCGGCCCGACTCCAGGACACAGCACCCAGTCACTGTGGCCAGGGAGCCACTATCGTGACCCTGAGGTGGGGAGAAGCTGATGATTAGAGTGGATGGAGGCCTGCTGGGATGCAGAGAAGGCAGCTGGTGTGTGTGTGTTATTTTATTTTATTTTATTTTTGAGTCAGGGTCCCACTCTGTCATTCAGGCTGGAATGCAGTAGCATGATCATGGCTCACTACAGCCTCAACTTCCTGGGCTCAGGTGATCCTTCTACCTCAGCCTCAGACTACAGGTATGTTCCACCAGGCCTGGCTAATTTTAAAAATTTTACTTTTTGTAGAGACAAGTTCTCACTATGTTATCTAGGCTAGTCTCGAACTCCTGGGCTCAAGCAGTCCTACCACCTCAGCCTCCCAAAATGCTGGGATTACAGGCATGAACCATCACCTCCCGTCTGTTTTTTGTTTTAATTTTAATTTTTTTATAGACAGGATCTCGCTGTGTCACTCATGCTAGAGTGCAGTTGTATGATCATAGCTCAATGCATCCTTGAATTCCTGGGCTCAAGCAGTCCTCCCACCTCAAGCGATCCTCCCACCTCAAGCGGTCCTCCTGAGTAGCTGGGACTACAGGTGTGCGTGATCATGCCTGGCTGTAGTTTTGAGGTAGGCACTGACAGCAGAGAGGTCAAGGGTGGCTCTTCGTCTCTGGCTTGGGTGACTGGGCCATTGGAGTCCCTCACGAGATGGGGAAGAGTGGAGGCTTGGAGTGGAGAGGACAGACTGTTCTAATCGTGGACAAGAGGAGTCTGAGGTGTCCAGGGAGGCATCAAATAAACAGCTAGGAGCTGAGAAGTGAGGTGTAGCAGCTGTAACCATGTGGGACTCGCTACACACAGATGGACATGGCCTGCGGGGGTGGGTGACAAAACCGTCACACCTAGGAAGACTTGGCAGATGGAGGGTCTGAGAATTTGGTCCAGCTGTCAGGGACTCCTACACCTGGTGACTGGAAAGAGAAGTAGCCAAGGGACTGGCCAGAGAGGCAGGAGGTAGACAGAGAGTGTGTGGTCCTGGAGACCAGGGGAGCAGCCAGGAAGGGACACCGGGTAATGGGCGGCTGCCAAAGCACCAATGGCAGCACGGATTAGCAACATGGAGGGCACTGGCCCCCTCGGTCAGGAGAGATGGGCTCCTGGGACACCCAGGGGCAGGAAAGGCAGGCACAGACCAAAAGACACTCCTAGACTCAAGGCCAGGGAGCTGAAGTCCACTCTCATCCAAGAGGTCTCATGCAGAGAAGCGGGCTGTTGGGTTTTCTAAAATTTAATTTTTTAGAGATAGGGTCTTGCTCTGTTTGTGTCCAGGATGGAGTGCAGCAGCACAATCATAGCTTACTGCAGCCTTGACCTCCTGGACTCCAGCAATCCTCCCTCTGCTCTCACCCCGGGAGTCCTGATCACAGGGCTGGACACTGGAGGGTGGGGGAAGCCCACTGGCTCTGGCAACCTGTGCGCCCTCTTGGGAAGCACCACTGCGCAGGTCCTCCTGAGAGAGCCCTGGCGGCCCTACGGCACCCTGACTTACCTTTTCCTGGTACTGGCGCCGGGAGGAGTCCAGGGACTGGATGAGGGCAGTGGCATGGCCGATGAACATGGCATAGCAGGTGGCGCCCACAATCATGCTGAGCATGGTCAGCCAGACGTCGGACATGCCCACGGGCGCCTGCCGTCCGTACCCGATACAGAGCATGTGGCTCATGGCCTTGAACAGAGCGTAGGAGTACTGCTTCCCCCACGAGTTGTTCTGTGGACGGACAGATAGGCAGGGAGTGAACAGGAGGGAAGGCCCTTTTTACCAACACCTAAAAAAGTCTCTGCTCCCACCCCCCTGTCTGACACGTCAACCTCACTCTCTCCTAGTGGCTGATTCCAGGGCTCCCTGGCCTTGATGCTAGCTGAAAGCCTTGACTGAGGCTGCCCATGGCACTCGTGCTGACAGTGAGCCCCCCACCAGGGCTGTCCTCTCGCCATGGGGGCCAGGATCAGACCGGAAGCCACAGCAGAGGGATGAGAGCCGGCCTGGCCCCATGTGACCTCTCAGTCCCCCCTGGGGCAGCCCAGAGCCTCTCAGCTGGGTAGCAGAGGCTCTAGGCGGAGGCACCCTGCTGTCCCTCCCCAACTGAGATGGCTGCACTCCCACCCCCTAAACAGCTGCCAGGGAAGCCCATTTCCCCACTGACCTCAATTATGAAACCAGATATGCTTCCCCTGGGGGGACAAGCTCAGGCAGACTGAGCTGAAAAGCTGTCCTAATTTTGGGTGAGAAAAGTGAAAGCTGTGAGCAAACTCCTGCGTGAACACGGCCAGCACACCCGGGCTGTGACCACCGGCCCCTGGCCACTGTTCCCTCCCACCACCCCCAAAGGCAGACACACGATGCATGGGGCCAGAGGAGGGAGGCAGGGAGGAAGGCTCCTGGCTATTTTTGTCTACAAAGCCAGTGGGTGTCTCAGGGAAGGATTTGTGGGAACACTGGACTCGAAAGGGCTGTCTCCTGAATTCAGCGCATGTGTGTGCCTCTTACCCCTAAAAGGAGGGCCACCAGATAAGCCCCAGCACTGGCCACTGCCCCATGGTGTCTCTGCTCACAGGGTGGATGCAGATACCCACCACTGGCACCAGGAGGAAGGCACAGGAGCCTGCAGAGCTACTGGTCATGATCAAGGTCACCTGGACCATCCTGGACATGGCTGAGCTAGTTCCTTGGGTCTGGTGGCTCTGTCCAGACTAGGATGGGGGTCAGTGGGGCTGGGCCCCTGAGGGGAAAGGGGCCTGGGTCCTGGACTTGGGGATCAGGGGCGCTCCCAGCTGCCTCCAACCAGGCAGGAAAGGGCAGGTCTTCACTGTCAAGCCCCTGGGGATGGGGAATTCAGTCCATATGGCGCTTTGTTTACACTTAGCTCATCAAAAGGCCGCTTTGCAAAGGCCTGTTTGATGCTGACAGGTGCCTCAGGGTCTCAGTTGCCTCTTTCAAACCAGGTATTTCCTCCCCTGGGGATTTGCCTTCAGACCAAACCAACCTGGCTGAGAGGAAGAATGGGAGAGGCGGGTTCACTGGAACCAGAGAGAGGCTCACAGGTCTAGGGGGTCCTACAGGCTGCCTGGAGCCAGCCCCTTCTTAGGGGTGTGGAGGAGAACCTGTTCTGTGGCTTCCATGGCCCCTGTTCCAACTTCTCTCACCCACCCGCAAGGCTGGAGGGATGAGGAGGGCTCAGGCTTCCTCCTGCTCACCCTCGCTGCTCAGGACTCCGCTGTGACCAGGATCTGTGTGTTTGCGGGGCAGCCCAGCTCTGATGTGGGAGCAGACAGTGACCTCAAATGACCTGAGAATCTGCGTGTGCTTCCAAGAGCGCCCCCTGCAGGCTTCTGTTTTCTTGGGCTCAGCTTTTAAGGGCTCAGCTTCTAGAGGGCAGATAGGCAGGAGGGCAGGAGATGCCACACCTGATACCACCCAAGGTCGCCCAGGTCTCAGTTTCCCTTGGTGAAACGAGGGTCAAATATTGAGGATCCCAGGTGTGTGGGGGTTATGAGAAGGAGGCGGTCCCAGGTCCCCACCCAGAGCTCTATGGGTGGATTCCTGGACCAGCGGCAAGTGCTTGGGCCTGTGTTGGGCAGAGCCCCGTGCCCCTGAGCGCCAGGCCGGCATTTCAGGGTCCCACGTGCTGGAACTCAGGAGTTCCAGGTTCACCCCGTCACCTCAGGCGGGGTGGGGGGGAGCAGGGGTGTCAGCACGGGCACGCTCACCACCATGTTGTTGATGGACACCCAGCAGTCATCTGGGAAGTCCTGCAGCATGGGGACCAGGAACTGCAGACAGCCATCCCAGTGGCACAGCAGCAGCATCATACCGATGAGGTTCACAATGCGGACCACAGCGCTGGCCAGGTCGTAGGTCATGTGGAAGATCTGCCGGGAGAGGCGGAGACATGGGCCCAGGTAGGTGAGTGGCCAGGAAGGGCGGCACTGCTTCAGGGCACCATTTTGCACATTCTTTGCAGGGTGCTCCTTGGGAGCAAGACCAGGCTGGGAGCGGGGTGGGGAGGTGTCGGTTCAGGTGCCAGAGGAGGCCAACTGCAGGCTGCAGGGTCCCAGAAGGATGCCTCCTGGCATCTGTGCAGATGGGGGACCTCCCTCAAAGCTCCAGCCTCCAGAACTTGTGACAGGAGGACACTTGGGGCCCCACACAGCCCAGAAGTGGACAGAGAAGCCACCTCAACAGCTTGCCTTCGGTGTGAGAACACCAGGGAGAAAAGCTGCAGCTCCTCCAGGGACCAGGGTTAACAGTCATGCCAGGGGTCTGATATTTCCCTAAATTTGTCACTAGGCCCTCAGGACCCACCCAGAGCCAGCCACAGAATTGCAGAGAAATAACCACAGACCCACAGGCTCCAAGTTCAGAGAGACCCTGACCCCAGGCCAGTTCTTACCCGGCCACTAGTATCAGAATATCCTGCCACTAGCTGGAGGGCTGTCAGTAGAAGACTACTAGACAGGGGTTGAAATATCTAGGGTCTATCTCTTTGGGCCTCAGTTTCCCCGCCTGAAATGGGCTTAAACTAGGTTTCTGTGGCATTTGACCCAGGCCTCTCTCCAGGAGGAACATCTTTGCCTGGGAGTAGTATGGAGAGATCAGAACTGGAGAACCGTGAGCCAAAAGAAACCTCTTTTCTTTATAAATCACCAGCCTCAGGCATTCCTTTACAGCAACGCAAAACAGACTGACACACTAGCCTAAGACCCAGTTGACCAGGATGCCACCAGCTCGCCAAGATCATGGCGAGTGGAAGGGCCAGATTTTGAAACCAGGTCTGCCCTACTCTGAGGCCTGTAGCCACCATATTAGATGAGTAGATCAGCCCAGTGAGGGAAGGGGGTGGTTTCAGTCACTCCATTTTGTGGATAAAACTACTCAAACCCAAGCTGTGTGACCTTGAACCTCTGGTCATGTTTTCTCTTCTGGAAAATGGTGATAAAAATTCTTACCTGAGTGGGTTGTCAAAAGGATTAAATTATATATATAAAGTGCTTAGTAATGGGTATAGACGTGCTCGGTAAATTGCAAACCATTATTAATTGATAGGTTGTTATTAATAATAAATCTTCATGATTGGGTAATATGTATTAGGAGCGATACTCTCCTTGACGGCATCCTCAACCCTAGCCCATGGCCACCTGCCCATTATTACTCCTGTGGCTGGGAAGGACCAAGATGGGCATACCCCAGCATCCCTGCTCCACCACCCTTCTCCCAAGGCTCCCATGCCAGGGTTCCCATGGCGACAAGGCAGTGGAGGATGGAAAGGTGGACACAAGTCTGAAGGGAGGTCTCTGGAAGTTCTGGCCTTGCTTCTGGCCTGGGAGATTTTATGGGGTACCATCCATCCACCCCCAGTTCTGATCCCTCCATACTACTCCCAGGCAAAGATGTTCCTCCTGGAGAGAGGCTTGGGTCAAATGCCACAGAAACCTAGTTTAAGCCCATTTCAGGCGGGGAAACTGAAGCCCAAAGAGATAGACCCTAGATATTTCAACCCCTGTCTAGTAGTCTTCTACTGACAGCCCTCCAGCTAGTGGCAGAATATTCTGATACTAGTGGCGTCAGTCCCCCCTTCTGAAATGTGAGCTCAGCCTGAGACTAGGTTTTGAAAAACCAAAGATGAATCTTTTTTGTCCACAGCTCCTAATCCGCAGAGTCATTCCCACCGAGAGCGGCCCCCATCGAGAGCAGGACTCTGAATGTTCCTGCTGAAAGGTTGCGTGTTTCCAGGGTGAACTGGACATTGAAGAGGTTCCTAGAGTCTGGTGGCTCAAGCTTGTCCCATCATTCTCTCATGACCTTGGCCACAGAGGGGACAATGTCACACCTGAGTGTGAGTACAAGATTCCACAGTCATCATCTCAAACACAAAAACCCTTTGCTGAAGATTCTGTTGATCCATTTTCCACCACAGCTCAGTGAACAAAGGATCTCACCAAGATCATGGTTGCAGTGTAAGGGTCAAATTTTGAAATCAGGTCTGCCCTATTCTGAGGCCTGTAGCCACCATATTAGATGAGTAGATCGGCCCAGTGAGGGAAGGGGGTGATTTCAGTCATTCCATTTTGTGGATAAAACTACTCAAACCTCAGCCTCCCCAACGCAAATGAGCCAGACATTTGCTTCTCGCGTGAGAAATGAAGCTAGCAAGGAGAGTGCCCTGGGCCCCAAGACACATGCACTAGGGCCATTATTATGAAGCTCTCTCATTTCCCAGCAGCTATGGACTGCAGGTGTGTGTTCCCCCAAATTCGTCTGTGGAAGCCCTAATCCCCAATGTGATGGTATTTGGAGATGGGGCCTTTGAGAGGTGATTAGACCATGAGACTGGAGCCCTCACGAATGGAATCAGTGCCCTCATACAAAGAGACCAGACCAACCCAGGCAACAGGGACCTTGTCTCCACAAAAAGAAAAATTAGCTGGTGCCATGGTATGTGCCTGTAGTCCCAGCTACTTGGGAGGCTGAGGTGAGAGGATCACTTGAGCCCAGGAGTTCGAGGCTGCAGTCAGTCATGATCCTGCCACCACACTCCAGCCTGGGTGACAGAGTGAGACCCCATCTCAAAAAAATAAATAAATAAAAAGAAGAAGCCAGAAAAGATGATCTCTCTTTGGCATGAGGACACAGAGAGAAGGCGGCCATCTACAAGTCAGGAAAAGAGGCTTCACCGGAACTGACCACGAGGGCGCCCTCACCTCAGACTTCCAGCCTCCAGAACTGTGGGCAATGGGTGTTTGTTGTTTAAGCCACTCGTTGTATGGCATTGTGTTATGACACCAGCTCAAAAACCAGCTCTTCGCCACAGATGGGAAGGTGGCGTACAAAGCCAGTGGCACTGGCAGCACAGACGGTGGGCAGTAGGGGGCAGGTGGCAGCCTCCCCAAGGCACTCGGCCAAGCACTTAGCTGGGATAACGGAGGCAAGCCTGCCTCAGTGTCAGAAAGTCCAGGACACAGGGCAAATTGAGTTCCACAAACCACAGGTTTGGATATTTAACGCTGCAAATGGCTGGGTGCAGTGGCTCATGCCTGTAATCCCAGCATTTTGGGAGACCAAGGCAAGGGGACTGCTTGAGCCTAAGAGTTCAAGACCAGCCTGGGCAACACAGTGAGACCTTGTCTCTACAAAATATATTTTTTAAAGATTAGTGGAGCATGGTGGTATGCGCCTGTAGTTCCAGCTACTAGGGAGGCTGAGGCAGAAGGATCATCTGAGCCCAGGAGTTTGAGGCTGCTGTGAGTCATGATTATGCCACTGTCAGCGAGACAGAGCATAACCCTGACTAAAAAAAAAAAAAAAATGTAAATCAAGCCAACACACTGTTGAACAAAATGCATGCTATCATCCTACCTTTACAGATTATCCCATCATAACGCCCTGGAAGGCCAAGCTTGAAATCAGAGCTCTCAGAAAACCACACCAGAGCATGGCCCACCTCTTTTCTCTTCCCCAACTCTGTCCCACAGCCAGGGACCCAAGCCCCCAGCCAAGCTCCACTCATGCCATCCCTATGAACAGCCACAC
Organism: Carlito syrichta; assembly: GCF_000164805.1. Taxonomy (NCBI): domain Eukaryota; kingdom Metazoa; phylum Chordata; class Mammalia; order Primates; family Tarsiidae; genus Carlito; species Carlito syrichta. The sequence goes on along the minus strand of NW_007232175.1, from coordinate 33,380 downwards.
ATAGGGGGATGTCAAGGAGTGTGCACAACAGCAGGACAGTGCCCTCGGGACTCAGACCTGGGAGGGGACTGGAAGCAGGCTGGGAGTGGTCTGGGCCAGGAATGCTGGGTCCCAGGTACCCAAGTGTGGTCTAGAAAGAGTTGCAGAGAGCCCCCCAGACTCCTCACCATGGGGAGGGGAGCCCTCTAGAGCAGAAGTCCCCAGCCGCCGGGGCTGCAGACCAGTAGTGGTCCATGGCCTGTTAGGAATCGGGCTGCACAGCAGGAGGTGAGCGGGATCGAGGGAAGCTTTATCTGTATTTAGTTACTCCCCATTGCTCGCATTACCGCCTAAGCTCCGTCTTCTCTCAGATCAGTGGTGGCATTAGATTCTCACAGGAGTGAGAACCCTGTTGTGATCCGTGCATGCGCGGGATCTAGGTTGCCACTTGCAATGAAAATCTAATGCCTGATGATCTCCCCAACCCCATCTGTGGAAAAATTGTCTTCCACAAAACCAGTCCATAATGTCAAAAAGCTTGGAGGACCAATGATCTAGAGGGTGAGTCCAGTAGGGCCCTTCTTCCCTGCATCTCAGAGTGGTACCCTCAGAGGGACCCAAACATCTATTCCATGTCCCCAGGAGGTCAGCCTGTGTCGGTGCCCAAAAAAGCCCCCTCCCTGCAAGGACCAGGGAGTAAAGTCTTGTCCCTGCTTACTGATAGGTCACAGTCTAGCTGGGGAGGTAAGTCACACCCAGAAAAGGGACTTGGGATCAGGTGTCCCCAAGAATCCCAGCAACAGAGAAGGACAGGCAGGGGTACCACAGGGAGTTCAGCAGAGGGGCAGGGCCAGGCTCAAAGCTCCTCCAGCCCAGATGTTGCTGTGGGGCTGGACAGTACAGCTGGCTGCAGAGCCCACGGCCACACACATGCCTTTCCCCTCCCATCTCTGGCTTGTCAAGGTGGCAGGTGTTCTGCTGAGGAGTTCCTCAGCTGCAGACAATAGCAAAGCCTGGGGCATCTCTGTAAATGAGTGGGGTCTCACTGGCTAAGAGGTTCCCAGGATGTGGCTCACAGGGAGCTGCTGGGAAGATCAGCAATGCTCCCCCTTCAAGCCCTGAGACACCCCCACTTCCTTGTTTGTGTTACACTCAAGACTCAGGTAGACTCCAAGAGTGACACAGATTGTCTAGTGCAGCAGTCTCTAAACTTTTTGGCATCAGGGACAAGTTACATGGAAGACAATTTATTCATGGGGTGGGGGAGGGAGGAAGATGGGGGGAATGTGCAGTCAAACCTCACTGCTAATGTTAATCCATATTTGCAGCCGCGCCCCAGTGTTAGCATCACCGCCTCAGCTCCATCTCAGACCATCAGGCATTAGATTCTCATAAGGGGAGCACAACCAAGATCCCTCGCATGGGCGGTTCACAATAGGGTTTGCTCTCCTGTGAGAATCTAATACCACTGCTGATTTGACAGAAGGCGGAGTTCAGGTGGTAATGCAAATGAAGGGGAGTGGCTGTAAATACAGATGAAGCTTCCTCACCTCCTGTTGTGCAGTCTGCTTTCTAACAGGCCACAGACCAGTGCCAGTGTGTGGTCCAGGGGTTGGGAAACCCTGGTCTAGTGGTCTCCGTGCCTGTGTTCACATGGACACATCCAGAGCCTCTTCCTCCCCATCTCACAAGAGGCAACACTATTCGTGCGGTTGAGCAGCAGAAGCCCAACAGCCAGCCCTGCTTCCTCCCATCTCTCACCTCTTCCCACATCCCATCACCACCAGGTCCTTTCGGCTCTGCTTCCTAAGTCAACGTCTCCAAATCTTCTACTTCACCACAGTCCAAGAGGACCCATTTTAAATGCCCCAAGATGGCGGTCCCAATCTCCCAAGGAGGTTCTCTGCCCTTCCAAGCCATTCTCAGCTAAGCAGTTAGAAAGATCTTTAGAGACATAAGACTCTAAAGAGACTTACACCACGCTTTTACTCTAAAGTTTCCAGTGACTTCCCACTGACCTATGAATACCCTCCAACCATAGTCAGCCTGGACCCCAACTCCCTGCATGCCTGCCTTCCCCACTCTTCCCAAAGCCCACCGACTCTGGCCATATCGGCCTTCCTTCAAGACCTTGAAGGCCCCAGGCCAGTTCTCGTTTGCCCTGGGGCATCAGTATTGGACCTGCTTGTGGCCTTCTCTCCACCTCCGGTTGGCACATTTTTATGCAATGGCTTCTCTCTCTCTCTCTCTCTCTCAATCTCTCTCTCTCCCCCTCTCTCTCGGGGGCATCACTTTTGTCTTGCTTTTCTTTACAACTAATATTCTTCCAAGATAAAGGTGTTGCCTAATTTGACCTTTGTTCTGATCTCAGCCACGAGGTGGTCCTAAGAGCACGAGGTGGGATCTTAGGAGTTGAGAAGGGCTTCATGACAAGGGTGAAGGTGACAATGACAGTGATGGGGATGGTGGTGAGCAGGGTTCCCACTAGTGTATACAGTGGGGGTACAAAACGACACGCGTTCTGGGCAGATGCAGCCATAGGAAACCTGTCCTTGCCCTGCGGGAAAACTCAAGATGCCTTCTCCTGTAGGAGACACAGATGTCCATGTCCCACCAAGAGCATAGCCGTGGTGGAAGCTAGCACTCAGGTGAGGAGGGCTGAGGGTGCAGGGGTGGCAGGTGTGGGTAGGGGAAGGGAGGGGGCATTTTGGAAGGTTCTTGAAGCCAAGTACCCACAGGGTACTGTCTTTGTTTCCTGGGAAGAGCAGGCAGGGGCATGTCCAACAGGCAGGAGAGTGTCCTAGATCTGAGGACACTCGCCCCACCTCCAACCCCCCGATAGCACCTAGGATGTGGTTGCCAAGAACGAGGCTGGTTGTTGCTGGGAGAGGCTGCTGAACACCAGTGTGTCCCCACCACCAGCGGCCACCCGCGAGCCAGCTGCACCAGGCAAATATTTGCCTTGCTCTTTGTACTTCATTAAAACCCCCTTTCATGATGTTGGGTCTGACTGTAGACTTTGAGCACCTTCACCTGGATGGCTCCCTCTGCCCGCATGGCTGCAGTGCAAGGACAGACCAACACATCGCCCACCTCAGGCCTTTTTCACCCTGAGCCTCAGTCTCCCCATCAGTGGAATGGGTCAGTAACTGGTAGCTCTCAGGGCTGTTGGGGGTCACTTGAACTCATGCCCCCAGCTGGCACATAGTAGGTCCCCAGGACACATTGGTTCCTTCCCCTCTCTCTTTCCCAGTCGTCCAAAGATGTCTCAGTCCTGAAGAAAGACTAGAAACGGGAGGCCAGGCTGCCACAGAGTTTTCCCCAAGGCTTTTCTCAGGGCCTGGTTGATTTCCCTCCCATGGACTCCTTTTCTGTCAGGAACAAGTGTACACATCGAGGACAGCAGTTCAAGCCCTGGCAGAGCAGCTGGTGTATCTATGTCCTGGGCACAGCCCGGAGGCAGCTGGCAGAAGGATCACATCAGCTCCCTTTCTGAGACCAGTAGAGAAGACCAGCCCCCAGCTTCAGGACCATTCCTTGGTAACACCCCCACTTCTCATAGATGCCAAACACCTGATTTCAAGAGAGATGGAAAACTTGAGGCCAAAGCGGGGAGGGGACTCGTCGAGGCCCCCCAGGCTGGCCTCCTGCCTCCACCTACCTCCCTTTGGTCACTCCAGGCTGACAAGGGGTAGAAGAGGCTCCTGGGATGGGTCACTGGGGTGCTGGGCCCTGCAACGGAACATCTGAAGAGGGGCAACCGCAGTTTCCAACAATAGTCTCCATGTCTGTAGCAAGCTCACACCTCAGAGGGAAGAGGCTTGGTTGGGAGAGGCTTGGGGGGGAAGGACGCTGACCTAGATCACCCAGGATGGAGGAAGAGGCTGGTGTCTTCCGAGATGGCGGCCTACACCTGCCCTAGACCACCATCCCACTTGCCCTGCTCCCAAGACCTAACTCTGGCCCTTAGGAAATCTCCTATGGGGAGCTTGGCTGGACCCAGCTGGGGAGACAGCTGAAGCCTGGGAGTCAGGAGCTGAGAGTCTTGTCGCTTCACCAGTCAGCCTGGGGCCAGCTTTCTCCCCACTGTGAGAAGCAGAATCCACAGCATCCACTTAGAAGCTTCCTCCCCATCAGCTGCTGCAAGGTCCCAGGATCAGCTAACAAATCCTCGCTAAGGGAGAATTGGGTACTGAGCCCTAGGGAGCCCCAGCTTTGGAAAACATCATCATGCACCTAACAACCGGAGAAACTGAGGCCTAAAAGGAGAGATTCCCATAGGGACTAGGAAGAGGCTATCAGCGGAGGGTGTTCTCTCCTAATTACAACCCTCCCGGGTCTCACTGGGGACCTGGGACCTCAATGGGTCTTCCTGCTGTCGCCTCCAGGTCAAACTGAGGCTGGGAGAAGCCCTGGGGCTGGCACAGGCTGTGAAGAATCTGGAGACAGGGTTCCCAGGGTCAGCTGGGAAACCCCGGTCCAATCCCAGGGGTCCAGGGAGCCCTAGACTGGGCGATGTGCCCAGCTGAAAACAGCTCCAGGCGATTTTCTCCCAGCTGGGAGGAGAGATAAGGGCGCCAGTGGGGGGCAGGAGTGTCCATCTGGCTTCCTGGGATGCCCTTCCTGCCAACATGGCTGGGTAGCACATTCAGTTCAGAGGCCTGACCTGAGCCCTCCTGGGGCTCAGCCTTCTCCAGAGAAAGGCTAGTCCTGGAGCCTGCCTGACCAGTTCTGGGTGGCCCAGAGGGAGGGTAGACAGGCTGGAGCGGCTGTAGGGACAGCAAGTAGTCCAGGGCCTGAGCGCCCTGGTGCAGGATCAGTGGAAGATCAGCCTCACTCTGTACCAGGCTCAACCAGCCCAGATGCCAGTCACTCTGTCAGTTCCTACCGGACACCACAACTATCCAGTCCTAAGGGGGAGTCAGGTCGGTCCCCAGGAGGACTGGATCTAGAGACATGAACTGATGCAGAGACGGGAAGGAGCCACCACGTCTCTGCTTCAAATGACAATCTAGCTGTGGGTTCAGGATGAGCAGAAGGCTGAAGTTTCTCAGGCCTGAGGGGGCCAATCTGCTTCTGCATTTCCATCTGGGATGGAAACAGGGAGATGAGCCTTGCAGGGCATGCCGGGATCCAGGCCTCCATCCTTCCTCCGCAGTCACTCAGGGGGAACTCAGTCACCACCTCTCTAGGAGCTATCCCCTCTCAGCCCTGAGCTCAGACTGCATGCTGATATCTGTTCACCTCAGGTCCCTCAGGCACCTCCAGCTCAACCTGTCACACAGAGCTCTTCATCACTGCTGCCTGTTCAGCTGCAGCCGGGAGTCGTCCTCAACCTTCTGGTCCCAGCACCCAATCAGGACAGCAGAGGCGGGTGCCCAGGGAGCGCCTGCTGGACCAAATGAAGTCCAGTCCCCATGGAGCGTGCCCCTGCCATGAGAGGGACCGGTGATAGAAACAAAGCCATGCCCCTTTCATCTGAGAAAGCAGGAACCAGGAGACAGGAAGCCTGCATCAAAAATCCTACCACTGACTCTATCAACTGACTCTTCTGATCCTCAGTTTCTCCACTTAACAGATGGAGATAATAAGTCTTTTCCTGTTTCCCTTTTCAGCTAGGTGTGAGAAACTCTTACCACAACAATTAGGAATGGAGGGACATTTATTTAATGGTTCTTCCACCAGGCTTCCACCAGGCTTCCTGCTAAAGCCTTTACAAATATCAGGTACTGCCTGTACCCATTTTGCAGATAAAGAGACCAAGGCTCAGAGAGGCAAGCCGGCACTGAGGTTACAAGCTAGGCAGTGTGGAGCTGGGATTTTTAACTCGGGTTTCCAATGTGCCATTTCAGTATGCCAGGCAGGGACGGCCATACTGGGTGCTGAGAGCCAAGACAGCTAACTGGATTCTGTCCCAGTTCTGCCAGAGATCCACTGCGTGACCTTGGGCGAGTCATTGCCCCTCTCTGTCAGCAGAAGTAATGCAAATTTTCCAAGCCAAAGAGAATTTCTGCCACGGAGCAATTCTGCCAAACTGGTGAAGGCACTCCTCCTGCGGCACGTGTGCTCATGATGCCTCTGACCTGAATCTGCCAGTGCCCCAACCATCAGCCCCGGATGCTGCCGGTCGGGGCCCAGGCTGCTGTGGGGAGTGGGGGGAGGAGTGGGGAGGGAGACTTCGTAACCTGAGCACTGGAACTTCCATCCAGGCAAGCAGGGGTCCTGGAGGTCAGAGGGCCAGCAGTGAGGCAGGGAGACACACAGGAAACACTCCTCTGCAGAAGCTTGTCTAGCCTATAGTCCACACAGGGCCCCAAGGTGGGCTGTCTCCCCCAGCCCTGGGTGCCTCTAGCTGGCCCACTCACCACTGCTGCCAAATTGTGTAACTTGGATGGATGGCAGACACAGACAGGGATTCTCGGCAAGTCACCTCTCCTCCTCCAACCACAGTCTCCTCTATTCCTGCCACAGACAATTCCTGCCCACGGACGAGTCAGTGTGGCCCAACCAGTCGCTCTGTTTTTTATTTAGTTCCTGTAGCCAATGCCCAGAGCCCCTGAGACCCCTTTACAGTTTGTGAGCACAAGCCTCTAGTCTCCCCAGGTGCCTGCCCGCCCGACAGCTGGCATCTGCACCTGTTGTCAGAGTCCCGCCCCGGGCTGCTGGGAACTGCTTGGGCTGCCAGCACGGAGGGCCAGAAGTGTATGGAACTGATGACAGCAGGTAAGAGGAGAGAAACATTGCACCTCTTTTCCCCTGAATGGAACATCTCTGAGGCATGGTGTACACTGTCTCCAGAGCTCCCCAGGGAACTGGACCGAAGCCCCCTCCATGAGACTCTGCTTGATGCCCCACTCTTGCTTGGTTCTCTTCCTGTCCCTGCCCTCTCCTCACCAGATTTTCCTGGGAAAGATTCTCAAAAAATTCACTTTCATGAAGAATGTTCATCTCAGGGTCTGTTCCAGGAGAGCCCAACCTAGGGTAGTTGCCAATAAAATTCATCTAGAAATCTAGATTTCTGCTTCTCAAGATAAATCTGTGGATCTGGCAATCCTGAGCCCATTCCCACTCAATAACAACTGGCTAGAGCTGCATAGAGTCACCCAACACAAACAAAAGATGTGTTCTCCAGCTCTGCCTGGTCCCCCATACTCTCTACTGTCCCTCAAGTGGCCCTTTTCACCTGTTCACTTTCCCTGCCAGTCCCCAACTGGCTTATGAGTTTGCAAACCCTACAATCCAGTACTGTGGTTAAGCATGCAGGCCCTGGAGTTGATCGGCTTAAGTTCACATTCCAGGTTCACCAGTTAACAGCTGTGTGACCTAGGATAAGTCACTTAATCTTTCTGTCTCACAGTTTCCTCATGTGAGAAATAAGTGCACACACACAGTACCTCAATGTCTACTGTAGACATCAGTGGGATACTGTTTGTAAAGCGCATTGTGCGGTATCTAGCACATGATAAGATTCCTAATGTTTGTCCTCTTGGAGTGGGTGTGCCTGTTGCGATCTGACAGCCCATGTCCAACTAGCTGAGATTACCTGCTGGCTCCTCCTCACTCTCTCTGGGGAGAAACAACTCTTCCCCCAAGAGGTTCAACTGACCACTCACCTCTTCCCACTGGTGAATGTATCGAATGAGGCGGGAAAGACGTAAGAGGCGCAGGAGGCTGAGGATCTTGGTGAAGCGGACGATGCGCAGGGCTCGGGCCGTCTTGTAGACCTCCGAGTCGATGCGTGTCTCTACAATGAGGAAGATATAGTCCACAGGGATGGAGGAGATGAAATCTACCACAAACCAACTCTTCAGATACTTCATCTTAATCCGCTGTGGGTCCAGGATGATCTCTGTGTTGTCCTCCACCACGATCCCAGTGCGGAAGTTGAGGACCAAGTCGATGAGGAAGAACGTGTCTGACACCACGTTGAAGACAATCCAAGGTGTGGTGTTCTCATCCTTGAAGAAGGTGATGCCCACAGGAATGATGATCAGGTTTCCCACCATCAGCAGCAGCATGGTCAGGTCCCAGTAAAATCTGCCCAGAGACACAGGGGTCAGTCACCAGGAGGAGAGACAGGACAAGTTACAGACCAAGAGAGGGAGCTTCGAGGGGGCAAATGGGGGGACAGAGAGACATCGTGGGAGATTCCAAGACACACAGGGAGACAGGCATGTGGATACCAGGGCCGGGTGTGGAGACTGGCAGACACAGACAACCACACAGAAAGGGGCTCTTCATTCAGTAAGGATGCCCTCCGCCCTGACCTTCAGTGAACTACCCACCACCCCCTCCCATGGCAAGCCTTGTCCCCCACATCCCTCCCCTGCCACAAGAGTCAGGCTGAAAAGCAAACTGAACAGTGATATCCAGAGAGACTTGAGAGGCTGCTTTAGTGACAGGAGCGGCTCACCTCACACCACCCCAGGCTCGGGCCAGGCTGCTCCACCCTCCCTGAGGGTCAGCTGTGGCCTGAGACAGACAGGCTGTCAGGCAGACATGCCACAGACTAGACCAGAGAGCAGAGAGGCGCAGACACACAGCAGGCACCTGGGAGGCAAGAGGCCCAGGCTCTAGTCCTAGCTCCTGTCGCCGATGTGCTATGTGACATCAGACAGGTCTCTTTTCTCTGGGCCACAGTTTCTCAATTGTGCAATGAGTCTTATGAGTCCAATCTGACCCTCTCCCACACTGACTCTCTGATGTTTCCTTGTGGGCCATCCCCCATTGTCAGAAAATGTCTGACCACCTCCACTTCTCAGAGTTTTGCATCTGGGGGTGTGGAGGGGTAGTAAGAACACCATAGGCAGAAGTGTGCATGGGGGGCAGATTCCAGGCACCAGTGAGGACCCACTCAATGCACTGGAAGGAGGCCAGCCCAGGCTTCTAACATCATTCCTCCTAAGGCCTCAAAGTACCCACAAGTCCTTCCTGAAGGAGATCATGAGGGGGGCCTCAGGGCCACATACAGAAGTACAATGCCAGCTCACAGGGCCGGGCAGAACTTCCCTCCACGCAGCCCAGCTCAGGCAGGCACAGACCTCACATCTAGAAGGTATGGCCAGTCATTCCCAGGGACCCTGCCCAAGGACCAGCCATCCCAGAGCTGGCCCCAAGACCCAAAATGTGCACTGTAGAGGCGTTTCCCACTGCTATTAATCTAGACAGTTACACAATAACAGATGAAGGTATGAAGTCAGGCAGAAACAAACATGTCTTCTCCCAGAAGCAATCACCTTTCAGTCATCTTTAATTCACTCCTGCAGGAAAGCCAGGAGGAAGAAAGCAGGAAAGAGATAAGCTTGCACGAGTCTTCATAGGGTCCTACCAAAAACCAAAGTGCCCCAGGTTTGCAAAGACATTACTTCACAGCAAGTCATTTTCTTTGCTAGATTCAAAATGGTCAAACAGAGGGCAGGGCTGGCATCATTGGAGGTGGGTGAGACGGCTGTCCCATATCACCCAGCACGGGGAGGATGGTTTCCGGTAGAGCCTTGGAAAGCCAAGACTTGCAGGGCCTCAAGACAGGGCCTCAAGAGAGTAAAGGCTTCTCATTCTAAGACTGGTGCCAAGAGGTCAAGTCCAGCTCCTTCCCTGCCCCATGACCCACCACTCCTTCCTGCAGCCCCAGGACCCCAATGCCAGCTGGGAGAACCCAACTCAGCCCTGAGAACCCACCCCTGCCCTCACACCTCACTACCAGGACCACCGCACATCTGCTCATAAGTCTTGGTGCTTCAGTGCCCGTGGGGTGCTCTGGATCTGGGCACCCTCCACCAAGCCACACACATATCAAAGACAGCTGCATATACTCATTAGACGCCAAGGACAGGTATCCCCATTCACACACGGTACGCAAACACCCCTGTATACATGCTGCCGTCATTCCTTTCATCTCTTGGGAAAAACAAAACAAAACAAACATACAGAACTGTGTGCGGAGAGGCCACGGAGGGCCATGTGGTCCTCTGTACATAAAGCTAAGAATACACTCAGGCTGGAGGAGTTTCTAAAATTAACAGAGTGAGCGCACGGCAGCTGGAAATGCTGACTCCGGCAGGCCCGCCACTTGGGTACGTTTCTACACTCTCCCCAGTTCTAGTTCTCTCAATTACAGTCCAAATTTGAGACAGTAATTAACAGGAGATGTTTGCATTTAGTGGTCTTCATAAAACCAAATTACATGAAGCAAAAACACCCATTTCCTTGCATTCTGACTAATTGTCTCAATCTCGAGTTTCCAGATGCACATGGATATTTCCAGTGTCTGATCTGGGCTGGGGTCAGGCGAGTGGAGCATTAGTCCCCACAAAGCCCCTCCCTGGAGCCTCACAGAGCTGCCGAGAGGCAGCAGAACGTAGCGGGAGGAAGACAGGTCCTGCAGCCCCTCAGCCCAGGTTCAATTTCTGCTCCGACATTTGCTACCAAGTCACTTAACTGCTCTGGGCCTCAGTTTTCTCACCTGCTCAACGAGGATAATCACAGCACCTAACTAGTAGTATCACTTTGAGAGTGAAATGAATTGAGATCTGTAAAATGCTCTGACCTATGCCTGGCTATATTATGAAATGAGTAAATAAATAATTGAAATCAGCAAATTGGCAGGAAAGAGGTAGATGAGGAGGAAGATTAAATCTTCCAGAGGGAGCTGGGTGCAGTGGCTTATACCCATAATCCCAGCGCTTTGGGAGGTCGAGGTGGGAGGATTGCTTGAGCATAGGAGTTTGAGACCAGTCTGGGCAACATAGCAAAACCTCATGTCTACAACAAATTTAAAAAATTAGCTGGGTATGGGTGCACACCTGCAGTTCCAGCTACTTGGGAGGCTGAGGCAGAAGGATAATCTCAGTCCAGGAGGTCGAGGCTGCTGTGAGCCATGATCCTACCACTGCCCTCCAGCCTGGGCAACAGAGTGAGAACCTGACTCAAAAATAAATAAATAAATCATCCCATGTAACCCAGGCGTCAGAAAAGGTGGGATCCTAGTGACCTGGAAGGATGGGACTAGGAAAGCCCTGTAAGAGGTGAGTGGAGTTGCCCTTGGCCTTGCAGACGACCCTTCCTTACTCTCTGCCAGATGGTCACACAGATCCCATGAAAAGCCCGGGCCTGCCAGAGCCGAGACGGTGTTCAGCACCGCGGACAGCAACCGGCGCGCTGACTGGCCTCGCTTTGCCGGTTCATCCAGGGGAAGCTGACAACAGCCGGCGCCCTCAACTCCCTAGCCCCTCTGCGTTCCAATCCCACTGGTCAGAAGCATCTCAAGGGATTCTTCATTATCCCTGAGCATCTTTGTAGGGGGGTCCTTGGTGACCAAAAAGCCCTTGTTCAAAAAGACCCCCCAAACACTTCACATGTGCTGAGCCCGTACGTTGCATGTTCCATGCATGACTTCATTTAACCCTTGTCCCAGTGCTGTGGCTGCTGTGATTTCACAGATGATGGCACTGAGGCTCAGAGGGAAGCATCTGCTCAGAACCACACAGCTAGTGAGGGACAGATGCAAGATTCAGAGAGGTCCTTGGGATGCCAAAGTCCAAGCTCTTGGGGTGTTGGACATCCCTGGGTGAATGAGGGAGACAAGACCCGCCTTTCTGATATCTTGACATCATGGCAGGGAGGTAGCCGCAGTCCTGCCCCAGAGACAAGAGGGGAAGAGAAGATGGCAAAGAGGATTAGAGGGGGCCCATCTTCCAGAGGTGGGGGCCTTCAGGGGCACTTCTCAAGTGTTAAAAGCACCCTGGGCATCAGCTGTCAGTCAGTCATGGTCATGCACATTCTGTAGCAGGGAAAACTAAGGCCCATGAAGGAAAGGATGGTAACATTTCCAAAGGTTCCAGCTGGATGCACCAGCTCCCCAGCGCTCCACGGCCCCTAGAGCATTCGTGAATAAATTTCACAATCCAGAGTGTGCAATCCCTGGGCAGGTGCCATACCCTGGTGGGGGAGCAATGACCAGCCAGGCCCAGATACCCCTGAGCCAGCTCATGCCTGCATCAGAGGTCAGTCTCTCCAAAGCCAGAGGACCCTCCTCCAACCCAGCATTCTCTAAGTAGATGGGAGTCCTGTCTGGTGACACCAGATGGACTCTGGAGGCCCAGACTCAGTCCCAGGACCCCAGGCTGTCCTCCTCACATCCTGTACCTTACCTCCTACCTGGACAACAGATCTATCAGCCAGGCAGGTGGCCTCTTAGCAGGCAAAGATGGCCCATTGGAGGGGCCAGTCCCATGTGCAGAAGGAATGAGGGAGAGCAAAAAGTCAAGCAGCCTTTTGCACCGACATCTGGAATATTCCATGGTTTGGTCTAAGAGGAAGGCTCTAGTCACAAGGAAGTGGAGGGAAGACAAGGCAGGAGGCTGCTGACCCTGATCTCAGAGCCTCGTGGACAAACCAAGGACCCCCTTCCTTCCTTGGAGGCTGAAGAGAAGGAGAAGGGGATTAAATGGAGGCAGCAGAAGTGGAGCTTCCAGACAGGGATGGCCTCCTTCAGCCTCCTCTTGCCCCGTGCTTGCCTTTGAGCACATATTCTCTTACACACGTGCACACACGTGCACATGCACAAATACACACATATGCACATCCACACACAAAACCACAAAGATGTCTTTGTAAACACACTCTCGTCCCTGCTTTGCCCTCATACGTGCATCCACACACATACTTCCTTGCACACCACATGCATACATTTTGGCACAAATGACAATCCACTGGAAATCCTGTCTGCTGGAAGAAGGGGAATGCCATTGTTTTGTCATTAAGATCTTGTCCATCCTGTAAAAGTCGTCTGAAGCACCGCCTCTTCTGGCCTCTCCAGACTCTGACTGATAGAGTCCCAGCGCAGCTTGGGCTGGGTTGTAGCTCTCCTAGTCTGCTGTGAGCTTCTGGAGGGCAGGTTCTGGTCCCAGACACCTTGGTGTCCCTGCAGTGCTGACTGCAGCCCGTGGCCACCATGCTTACTCCCAGTTGAGCAGCTCCCCCCAGGGCTTCATCCGTCACCTGCTCCCGCTGAGCAGACAGCTCCCACTCAGATGCCACTCCCAGCAGTGGACCTCATCTCCACCTGCCACAGAGTATGTCCACTTAGAGGGCCTGCTGTCTCCTCCACAGTGGGTCTAGAGCTGAACTCAGCCTTGGCTGCCTCAGAGCAAAATGGCGCAGTCTGTACTGTGACCCCCTGGGCTCAAGACCTCACAGCTGCCCTCCATCCTCCACCCATACCCACAGGGCACCCAGCAGTCACCACATCTCAGTCTCGTCTGGCTGCTTCTAGGATGGCTTCTTTTTTTGTTTTTTTAGGTTAGAGTCTCTCTCTCTCTCTCTCTCTCTCTGTCACCCTGGCTGGAGTTCAGTGACACGATCATAGCTCACTGCAGCCTCAACCTTCTGGGCTCAGGTGATCCTTCTGCCTCAGTCTCCAGAGTAGCTGGGACTACAGTTGTGCACCACCATGCCCAGTTTTTTTATTTTTTGTAAAAATGAGGTCTCACTATGTTGCCCAGACTGGTCTTGAATTCCTGGGCTCAAGCAATCCTCCTGCTTCAGCCTCTCAAAGTGATGGGATTACAGACGTGGGTCACTGAACCTAACCTAGGATGGTTTTTGAATCTGTCCCTCACTACATTTCACAGGGATGCTTGCCTTACCACCTACCTGGTCTCCAGCCTTCGTTCTCCTTCCCTCCAACTCACATGAGCTCCAGGTGATCTTTCCACGCAATATTTATGATAAAGCTACCCCTTCCTTGAACCCTTTGCTGGACCCTCACTGACCACAGATGAACGTTCTAGCTCCTTGGTCTGACACACCTCCCTGCCACCCCTTCCCTCTTCACCCTACACCCCTTTCATGGTAGCCACCTGGACATGGGACCCTCCACCTCCATTCACATCTTGGTTCCTCCTCCCCAGAGCAACCATCTCTGGAAATCTCTTCTCCCACTCAAGCCCAGCTCAACTGCCTCCCCGTCCACGAGTTTGCCCGACCATGGCCCCCACCTTGTACTTGTGCCTCTGTGTTAGTGAAGGTCACATCCTGCCCCTTTTGTCATTTAACTCTCTCCTTCAAGCTCCCCTCCACCCCCACCCCCAGCAAACAAGAGAACCTAAGAACCCAGGAGTCTTTGTGTCTGAGGAAGGGATGGGAGTTGGGAGATTCCGCCCCCCACCCCCATTCCTGATCTGCCCCTTGGATTTCCAGGCTCAGCAAAGACACTGCCCAAGGTCAAGGTGCTCATGAAGTCAGTGAGAATGGAGGAGGACAGCAGTCAACATTTGCTGGGCACTTACTATTTGCCAGGCAGGAATCTGAGTACCTTACATGGATTATTTTACTTACTCCTCATACAAACCCTGTGAGGTAGGTACTATGATTATGGCCATTTTATAGATGAGGATACTGAGGCACATGAAGTTGAGAAAATTGCTACATGCTAGATCAAGTATTCAAACCCAATCAGCCTGACTCCAGAGGCCCACTTTCTTTTTTGTTTTTTGTTTGTTTGTTTGTTTTGAGTTGGAGTCTCACTTTGTCACCAGACCAGAGTGTAGTGGCCGCTCCTGGCCACTGCAGCCTTGACCTGATGGGCTCCGGCGATCCTTCCGCCTCAGCCTTCCAAGAAGCTGGAACTACAGGCGCGTGCTACCATGCCTGGCTAATTTTTTGATTTATTATAGAGGCGAAGTCTCACCAAGTTGCCTAGGCGGGTCTTGAACCCGTGGGCTCAGGCAATCCACTCACCTCAGCCTCCCAAAGCATGGGATTACAGGCTGAGCCACCGAGCCCGGCTGAGGCTCACTTTCTAACCAACCTGCAGAAATCTCAATCCACTAGTGGTATTTTATTATTCCCAAACTCTGTCTTTTCCCTCCCAAGTCTCCCTCCTGTGCCATCCTCCATGGCACCCTCATCCTTAACTTCCTTACCCCGATCCCTCTATCTCCCCTCTTAAGTGAATCACAGTTGTAGTCCCTCACACCCCAGGGTCAGGAGCGAGTCAGCATCCTCCCCACTCCCTGCTGCTGCTGCCTCCTGCCTGTCTTCAATGTCTACAAGATCTTTGGGGCATTCTGCCATCCGCCGGCCATCCTCCCAGCATCCATCTGCTACCCTGAGGCCCTTGGCGATGCTGGCACCTGGTTTACAACCTTCTGTTCCACTCCAAGTCCTGCCATCATCCAGGGTGACTTCCAATCCAAATCATCGACCTGCATAGCACCCTGGCCTCCCGGTAGCTC
The DNA here is from genome assembly GCF_000164805.1 of Carlito syrichta. Classification (NCBI taxonomy): domain Eukaryota; kingdom Metazoa; phylum Chordata; class Mammalia; order Primates; family Tarsiidae; genus Carlito; species Carlito syrichta. The sequence goes on along the minus strand of NW_007232175.1, from coordinate 18,165 downwards.
AAAGCCCTGACTCAGGCCACTCCTACGAAATATCCAAGGGCCTCAGCTTCATGTGCCTCTGTGTCCTTCCCATGGCTTTGAGCTAAGCTCTCACCTCTGCCCCCTAACCTTCCAGGTCCCCCAGGAAGCTCTCTCGGCCATTCTCCACAGCAGCAATTTCAAAAGCTCCCCTCTCTCCTCAAAGCTCTGAGACCACCATGACTTCCCTCAGTCTTAGCAGATCATACCACCCTTGACTTCACAGAGAAGAGAACAGCCTCCAGAAAGTCCCCTTCTTTCTGTCACCTTGTGGTGTCTCCCTCGTCCTTTCTCCTCCTTCTAGTCACAAGATAATCAGTGGCACTTTACCCACACCTTTTGAGTTGGGGTCTCACCCTGTCACCCAGGCCGGAGTGCAGTGGCATGATCACAGCTCACTGCAGCCTCTAACTCCTTCAGGTGATTCTTCTGCCTCAGCCTCCTGAGCAGCTGGGATTATAGGCATGCACCGCCATGTCCAGCTAATTTTTTTTTTAAGATACAGGGTCTTACTGTGCTACCTAGGCTGGCCTTGAACTCCTTGGCTCAAGTGATCCTCCCACTGCAGCCTCCCAAAGTGCTGAGATGACAGGCATGAGCTACTGCACCGGGCCTCACCCGCCCTCTTGACACCACCCCTGTCTCCCTCCCTAGGACCGTAATCTACAGAAGATCCCCTCTCTTGTGTATCTCTCCAATCTCTCCCTCTGCTGATTCTTTTTTTCCCTCTTCTCTGCTGCTTGAATCAGCACCTCTCTACTGATTCTTTCCCATCAGCTTTTTTTTTAAGCTAAGCTTCAAAAAATAAAATCCCTCCCTGAGCCCCCACTGTCTCTCTCTTCCCGCCTGGAGCCAGGCTTCCTGAAGGAGGTGTCACTGTGCTCCATGCTCACTTCCCCTTTCTTCACCCAGTACTCTTCCGCAGCATCACTGATATGCACCTGCTGTGAAATCCAACAGTCAATTTCCAGTCCATTTCCTCCCTGACCCTCCACATCCGTCATCCGGCCCTGCAGACCATCTTCCTTCTTGGCTTCCCAGACACACTACTCCACTGATTTTTCTCCACTGTTTCCTTTGCCTCTCCTTTCCCTTTCCTCAGAGGGGCTCCTCCTCCCTGTCATGCCCTGCAAATGTCTTTGGTCTTTTGAGTCCTCCTCCCTTCCTGTCTACGTACTCTTCCTGGGGGCTTTGACCAGCTCCTGTGGCTTCATTATTCTGCTGGCTTGTGAACCAGACTGACGAGCACCACACATCCACTTGCTAACTGCACACCTATACCTGGCCATCCCAAGAAATCTCTTCCTCAGCATAGACAGAAATTCCCAGCTTCCTCCACAAACTCCTGTGTGCCCAGGAAACAGTGCCCCCAACCACTCAAGTGATTTAACTTAGAGCCCGGGGGTTACCTTCAATGCTTCCTTCTCCCTCGCCTTCCAGCTCTTAGTCAAGTTGCAGCCAGTGAGTGCCACCAACCCTGGACTGCCAGCTCCCTGGGACCCAGGACCCACATGACTCAGCATCAGGACTGGGGTCAGCATCCTCCCTGATCCACTGTCGCCATTCTGCCAAAGCCCAAAGTGCTTCCATGCTCCCCACCATCCCACAGCTAAAATCCAGGGTCTGAGCCCAGGGGTTCAAGACCAGCATGGGCAGCATGGCAAGACCTCATTTCTACAATAAATCAAAAAAGTCAGGCATGGTGGCACATGCCTGTGGTTCCAACTACTTGGTAGACTGAGGCGGAAAGATCACCTGAGCCCAGCAGGTCAAGGCTGCAGTGACTGTGAGCATGCCACTGCACTCCAGTCTGGGTGACAGTGAGACTCTGATTCAAAATGAATAAATAAATAATAAAGTAAAATCCAGGCTTCTCACTGTCATCCTCAAGACCCTTCCCACTCTGGACTCAGCACCCCTCCTCCTCCTGCCCTGACTCTCCCATTCCATGCCCCCTCGTCCCCCTCCCCTCCCCGTCTCCTAAATGCTCAGCTGCAGACAGACTCGCAGCTTGTAGTATTCCCGACGCTATGTGTCCTCTGCCTCTGGGCTTTCCTGCATGCTGTCATCTCTGCCTGGAACTGTCTTCCCTACTCCTGCCCACTCAGCCCCCTTAGTTCATCGAGATGCTGCTTCTCCTGAGAGGCCTTCTTTGGATCCTAGGAAACCTGGTTAGCTGTCCCTCACAGGCACTGCCCCAGAGTTGTACTTGTCACACTATAGTGTGTGACTGTCTGAACTGCTGTCACTCAACTCTGGACTCGGCAGTGCCTTTCACACGCAGGTCCTCATGGATACATGGATGGGTGGAAACCTACACATGGGGGATAACAAGTGAACGCAGGCCATGCGTGCTTCGGGAATAGGGCTGAGTGTCAGGAGCCCAAAAGATGCCATGTAACGTGGACAGCCTTCTGAGAATCGACTCCTTCCCACTCGGCTTTCTCAGGCCTCTGACGATCAGGGAAGAGCATGTCGCTTCGCAACTCCAAGTCTCACAGCAACAGCCATCGTCAGGGGCCTTGTGCAGTGCTGAAGATCATGGTGGAAAAGTGGCAGTGAAGGAGGGAAGGAGCCAGGTGTGGTAGGGAAGGCCGATGAACAGGGATGGGCCAGGAAAAGCATGGGTGCTGGTGAAGGGACGTTGTGGCTGAAGACCACAACTGAGGGAGTGACCATACTTCCAGCCTGACCTGCACAGGTCATGGAGGAAGAACAAACATACCCCCTCATTATGTCCCCCTCCCAGTGGGGATTTTAAGGATCCTCCCTTCTCCCCAAATGTGCCTAGCACAGAGATCCTGGAGGTCCTGGGGGGAAGGTAAAAGGCAAGGAGGGGGGCAGCTCCATTGCCCCCCAGATCCCCTCCACTGCCCCCACCATGGAGACCTAGGAGTCTTATGGCCCCATTCCTGCTGTGAGTCCAAGACTGGAAGCAATCTCTCTTCTTTTCCAAGATGTGAGCACACAGCTGGGCAGGGGAGAGAGAGGGGATGGGTGGGTGGATGGGTGGATGAATGGGTGGAAGGACACACAGATGGAGGGACAGGCGGATGAATGAGTGGATTGGTGTGGACAGATGGATGGAAGGATGGATAGATGGAAGGAAGAAAGGGAAGATGAATTGGTGGGTGGGTGGAAGGGAGGGAGGTAGGAAGGAAGGAAGTAGGGAAGGAAGGGTGGGTGGAAGAATGGATAGGTGGACAGACAGGTGGATGAATGAGTAGATGGATGGATGGATGGATGGAAGGAAGGATGGAGATGGAAGAAAGAAGAGATGAGCTGGTAGGTGGAAGGGAGGGAGGAAGGAAGGGGAGGCATGGGTGGACGGAAGGATGGATGGAGGATGGATGGATGAATGGAAGGAAAGAAGTATGGAAGGAAGGAGGAAAGGAGGAAGGGAGGAAGGAGGAAGGAAGGAAGGAGGGAAGGAGCATGGACGGATGGAAGGACAGATGAGTGGATAAAAGACTATTTCCAGAGGAAAAACTGGCTTCCAAAAATAAGACAAAAAAAGAATTCACTGAACCGTCAGCACTGCCACGGCTAAGTGGCAGTGTTATCAGTGATATTCATTTTCCCCTCTATGCCTTTGCCCATTTTCTACGTTCCCACTTTTATAACCAGAAAAATAAATCGGCCTTTAAACAACGACCAGTGCCCCACACTGTGAAGGCCCTCTCGCATATGTCAGGAGAGACACAGCTCTGGTCCTCTGAAGACTCCTACTCAGCCAGCGTGAACATGCAGAAAAGTCGCTGCAGTGACAGAAGGGCTGGAGGAGGCTTTGTGGAGAAAGTAGATGAAGGCGGAGAGAGGGAGGCCATTTGAAGGGCAGGTGTATACTGGCAAGTAAGATTGGCCAAAGTCACACACATGCCAGCCCGTGACACACACGTGGGGATGCCGTCCCTGCTTTCCCTCCCCACAACCACAAGAGCGGTCTGAAAGCGTCTGCCACGCCCCCTCCCCACCCCCACCTGTCCACCTGTCCCGCCTTGTCGTTCTCTGAGGCAGAGCTGCTGCCCCCACCCCCCATACCCAAAGGCACTGCTGGTGACTTCTGGAGTGGGGAGGTGCTGTCCAACACTAGGGTGAGCTGGAGGCCTCCCTGCCTGAGTCCTGAGAGGGCATCTTAGCCTCCCCACCCCCTCCTCCCCTACCTTCTTGGGTCAGGTTGGGCCGCTCTGCTCAGGCCTGGGGAGGGAAGTCTACCCCCGCCCCCTGCCTCCTTCCCGCCCACCTCTCCTCCCAGTTCCTCCCTGACCCCTGGGTCTCCCCATCACAATAGATAAGTTGCTCTCTTCCGCCCACCCCCGCCTGGCCACTAGGGCTCTATTTTTAACCCACCTCGAAATCTCTGACTCAGAATCACAGGGTTCCCAGGTAGCAGCTCCCTCCCCGCCCTGGGCTGCCTCAGACACCCTCAGACTTAGAGCCAAGGGCATCCAGGGCTTACCTTGTGGATGGCTTGATGGGATTCTGGTGTTCCATTATTTTCCAATTTTTCTGTTTATCAACGACTTGAGGAACATTTGTTTTGCTTTGTTTTGTTTAAGACCCAAAGATGACACTTCATAGGTAGCTCCCTATCCTGGGCTGGGGGCCTGGTCTCCCATTATATGATAAGAAGTAGCCTCACTAGGCACTGTAGCTCACACCTATAATCCCGGCACTTTGGGATTATAGTGCTTGAGCTCAGGAGTTTGAGAACAGCTGCAGAATATAGCAAGACCTCATGTCTACAAAAAATCAACAGAGCAAGACCTCATCTCTACAAAAAAAAAAAGAGTCACGCATGGTGGTGCATGCTGTAGTCCCAGCTACTTGGGAGGCTGAGGTGGGAGGACTGCTTGAGCCTAGGAGTTCGAGACAAGCCTGGGCAACATAGTAAGACCTCATCTATACAAAAAAATCAAAAAGTTATCCAGGTGTGGTGGCACACACTTGTAGTCCCAGCTACCCAGGAGGCTGAGGCAGAAGGATCACCTAAGCCCAGGAAGTTGAGGCTGTGAGCCGCAATCATGTCACTGCACTCCAGCCCGGGCACAGAAAAAGACCCTGTCTCTATTTTAAAAAAATAAATAAAATAAAACAAATAGTATATGGCCGGCCACTGCCATCTCCATCATCACCATCATTATCTGTGACCACTAAGATACAGGTCCTGGACTGAGAGGTGGGGGGACCCTGAGGGCATGAACTGGTCCTGCTTCAAGAAGCCCTCAGTCAGGGGGATGGACAAACCCCTGGCCTCAGAGAAGATCGGGGGCATCCTGAGTGCCAGACTGAGAACTCGGGGCTCTTCCGGGAGACATGAGGGGCCATGAGGGGCCATGAAGGTTGTAGAGGAAGAGAGTTCCTGGCAAAAGGGACCGTGAAAGGGACCACTCCACAGGGAAGTTGAAGACCCAGACCCACTCCACGACATGGGGGCATGGAAGAAGAGGGTTGTCTGTCTGTCCCTGCATCCTGTAGGTTAGGGATGGCCAGAGAGGAAATCCAATCAGGCTTGAGAATGTGGACAGAGAGGAGCAGGGACCACATGGCCTTCTGGGCCCTGAATCTCAAAGAGGAGGCGGGACCTGAGTGTGTCCACTGGTGAGAGGACAGCACTGTGACTGGATCCCAGGAGTCACAGGAAGGCGGCCCACGCTACCCAGCGGACGGTGTCCCAGACAGGGACCTGAGGGTCTGAGTTCTAGTCCCATTTCTAATGTGCTGTGTGACCTTGAATAAGTCCCTGCCTCTCACTGCCCTTCCTCCCCATTGGTACAACACGGGATGGAGCTCGATCGTCTCTGAAGACATGCTGACTTCCATGAGTCTGCAGTGCAGAGCCTAAAGAGGTCAGCCAAGGGCAGCTGGCTGGATGGAGAGCATGCTGGGGGGAGCACATACGTCTCAGATTATTTGGCACGTCAACCCCCCAGCCCAGGACTGGCCTCAGAGAAAATCGGGGGCATCCTGAGTGCCAGACTGAGAACTCGGGGCTCTTCCGGGAGACATGAGGGGCCATGAGGGGCCATGAAGGTTGTAGAGGAAGAGAGCTCCTGGCAAAAGGGACCGTGAAAGCACCTTCTCCACAGCACAGGTCTGGGTAAAAGGAACACTTCAAGATGATCACCCACTGCTTCTCTGGCAGGTTGAGCCCTTCTCTGGAGATCCTTCATTTGCACATACACAGAGACACATTAGTGTGCAAACACACACACACACACACACACACACACACACACACACACACACACACACACCAGACTGCACAGCAGGGGCATCTGCTCCATGATGCTCCCAGCTGCCAGGATGCTGTGTTCCTCAGGCCAGTGGCCTAACCTCTCTGTGCTTCAGTTGACAAGACCATCTGGGGACAACTGAGGAGGGGACTAGCCATTGGAGAACTTCTCAGACCAGATTACCGGAATCAAAGAAGATGCAAACTCCCCCAGGGAACTTCTGTCCTTCCTCTCAGGAGAATGGAACAAAAATACAAGATTGTTATGGAGTAGTGAGGGCATACAACCTCGGGGGAAATCAGGTGGGAGAGCTCACCTGCTCAGGGAAAGGCACTGCCAGAGGAAGAGACGGGCCTGGTTGTAACCTAAGGTGCTGGGGACAGATTGGGGCTGAACCCCTCAAGGTCTGGCATCACTGGTCAGGCAGGGGCTAGCAGGGAAGCCGTGGGAAGGCTGCCCCACAGAGGGGAACTAAACACTGCTCGGCAGGGTCTACATAGCCCCCTTTATGCTGGGATGGGCGCTGGGTGCCAGCCAAGCAACAGGGACCCTCTGGGGGCCACCTGGGCTCTGAGGACAAGGAGCTGGACAGACCCCGCACCTTCTTTCCAGGAAAACACAGTCTAAGGAGGAAGTGAGCAAAGGGTGTATTCCCTGAGGTCCCTCTGGCCCCAGAATTTTATGATTCTGATTCCTAACAACTCGCAAGAAAAAAAAAAACGGGCCACAGCTCCCTGGAGAGGTGGGCGCCTATCACCAACAGGTTTAGATGTTGGGCTGAGAAGTCAGGATTTTCCCCAGCCTCTGGGGAGCCATTGAAGGACTGAGGCAAACGCCGCATGATCAGAGAACTACAGGCCGTTGGCGCAGAAGGTGCCCTGGGGATGCCCCAGCTCACTAGCTCCCAAAGCGGCGGAAACAGAATCACCTGGGCGCGTCCCCAAACCCAAGGAGCCGGGCATCTGTGACCAAGATGCTGCCCAGTGAGTCTGCGGCAGCCACCTGCAGAGGTCTTGGGATGTTGTTAACACCCACCCCTTCCTCCGGTAAAGCAAGAGCCAGAGAGTAAGGCCTTGGCTAAGCCACACCGCTGGATGGGGCAGTGCCAGGTCTACAATTGGCCTCTGGTTCACAGGCTTGTCACCTGACTCTCCCCAGAAGCTGGAGGGCAAGGGACAGGATGGCGACTCCCTAGAGCCTCTGGGACAGGGTGAGCAGCTTTCCCCATGTCCTCCGTCTGCCAATTCCAAGTGAGGCGGGCCCATGGGACCCCTCCAGTCCCCGCCATCCAGGGTGACCTGCTGTCACCATGGGTTCTCATATGCTGAGCTCTTCTGAGACATGTCTGAGCTTCCAGGAGGGGATAACTGCTCCCAGGAGAGGCTGGGAAGAGCACACAGTTGGGGGCTCCTTCCAGGACGGCATTTCAGGTCACTTTCACTTAGCTCCTGCTGTGTCAGTCCCTGTCTAGGGAACAAAGAAATGTAAGCCTGATCTCCACCCCACAGGGCCATGAGCTCACCGAAGGGAGAGCCCTCACCAGGTCATGCCAATATGACACAAGGTGCCAGGGAGACACTCGCCCGTTCCCAGGACAAGGGCTGGGAAAGCCTTGACAAAAAGATGCCCCCAGGTAAGGGATACCCCCCTGCGCTGGGACCGCTGGGGCTGCAGAATTCCAGGGTCACACCTGGCTGGGCCTCAGCGGCAGAGTCCTTGGAAAGACAGAGAGAGACTCATCAGCGTTATGGTCCGCAGGGCTGTCCCCGCCCTACTGGCTCAATTTGTGCTAATGGGGTCAGGATGAAGGGTTCAATACCTATTTGGCCAATTAGTTCTGCCATCTTCTCAGCCTTGGACAGAGCCCTGACCCTTGACACTGAGACAGGAGAGGAGTTTGCCGAGGTCACCCACTAGAACAGGACGAGGGCCAGGACAGCATACCCAGAGTGGGGTGGAGGGCACTTCCAGGCCAGTCAGGCTCAGTATGAGGCCCCAGGGCAGGGAAGCCTCCGAGATGCACCAAGTTGGGTCCCACCTGCTATCTCCCTTGCTGGACAAGTTTCTTCTAAAATTAGGTGCTGATGGCATTGAACCTGTGGACCTGAGGGGTCTTTCCTGTCCCTGGGGAAGGGAACAAGTGCCCCACGTCCCCCAATGAATTTATACAGTTGGGAGAAACCCATGGCTGGCATTGCCACTGAGTGGCTGGGACTCACGTTAATCATTGACAGGGGCAGCTCCAGCCTCCATGAGGTCGGGGAACTGCAGGGTAATTACTTCTGGGCTCCAGGCCACATGCTCGGTGACATTATTGCAGTGGCAACACCCGCCTTCCAGGCCTAGTGCAGGAGAAGGGAGTCTTCTCCAGGACTGTGCAGCTGGGGCCAGGGCCCCAGAGAGCTCCCCTGGGCTGCAAGGACCAGGGTGCACACGCACACGCACTGAGACAGCAGCACAGGCCAACCGTGGCAGCGGGCTCAGAGTCCTTGAGGATAAAAGGCAGAGCTAAAGGAGTCTGGGGTCAAAGAGGCAGGCTCTGAGCAAGCTGACCTGAGGGTGCCGGCCAACACCCACTCCAACCAGGCGGCCCCTTAGCTCAAGCTCCCAGACATCTGCTTCCAAGAAAACGTGCAGAATGGTTCTGTTTCCTTCAGATCCAGATCAGATTTGCTTCCTACAGGAAGCCTTCCCTGACTATCAGTCCATAGTGATCTGTCACTTGTCTGCCCTCCCCAAAGCCAGAGCCAGGTCGCTAAGAGGAAATGAAATCCTACTCTCCTCTTTGCCATATGAGTAGTGCCCCCCCCCATCGTGGGTGAAAAGTCTTGAAGAGGACTATACGGTGTCCTGGAGTGTCCATGACCCCCTTAGCGTGCCCCTTCCCTGGCCCAGAAGATAATGCATCAGCAAGCCCTGATATGTGTTAATTTCTGAAAGCCTCGTTCATGCAGACATAACACATCCACCCACACAGATAAATGCTTAGACAGACACAAAATCACCGGCAGCCAATTAGCAGGCCCCCACAGCTGCCATGATCAGACCGGAGGCCCCGCTGCTCCCCCTGCAATGTGTGTTGGCCCCGAGCAGGGGGTGCGGCAGATGGAGGGAGTCCCTCCGCACACCTCCATTCCTCCTGGAGCACTGTCCTGTGGGCACCTGGAGACACCAGCCCCTGACAATGAGAGAGCAGAGCGGGGTGGGGCGTGGTCACGTGTGAGACGTGGTGGCTCTGGTGTCCACAGCAGTGGCACTGTTGTTTATTTATAATTTGTACTTTTACCTCCCAGAGAGGACCAGAGGTAGATGGCTCCAACACTAAGAGGTGTAGGAGTTCAGGGAGGGCAGGGAGGGGAGGACCCCAAGCACTGGCGCCCCGGGAGGGTGCTGAGACTGGCTCAAAGACTCTGATCCTGGTCATAAGCTGAGCCCTGACCCTAATCATAGGCTGAGCCCTGATCCTGGTCATAGACTGAGCCTTGATTCTGTCTACTCCGAGCCCCAAACTTTGTCACAGACTGAGCCCTGACCCTAGTCATAGACTGAGTCCTGATCCTAATCATATGCTGAACCCTGACCCTAGTCATAGGCTGAGCCTTGATCCTGTCCACACTGAGCCCCAACCTTTGCCAGAGACTGATCCCTGACCCTGGTCATAGACTGAGCCCTGATCCTAGTCATAAGCTGAGCCCAAATCTTAGTCATAGGCTGGGCCCTGATTCTGTCCACACTAAGCTCCAACCTTTTCAGAGATTGAGCCCTGATCCTGCTCACAGAATGAGCCCTGATCCTGGTCACATAGTCCTAAACCAAAGACAGACTCTACTTCCTCACTTCTCTAAAGGATGTAATGAATAGACCATGTTAGCATCTATTTCTCTGGTGGACAGAACACAGATGCCACTGGCTACTTGTCCCCTCCCCCCGGACCCCAATTGCTCCCATCAAGGAACAGGGTCATCAATGGCACCTGGATTTGATTCCAAAATCCCAAGGGTCTCCATGCCTCAGGACATGCCTGGGGAGGAGCATGTGTCCTGGCCCGGCAACCCCAGGACTGGAGTTAGGATGGCAAGTTTCGGCCACTAGACTCTGCATTTTCAGAAATTGGGATGAGCCTCAATTGTGATGGAACCCTGAAAATGCCTATCATCCCAGAAAGACAGGTAAGGGGCCAGTGTATCAAGAAAAAGCTCCAGGTGACAAAATCATTTGGGAAAAAGTCTTCCCTCGAAACCCTGTGACTGGGAGGTGGGGGTGGGTCTGAGCTTGAAGAGTCCTACAGAGGGACATTAGATAATCCACGTGGGCTCTGAGTTCGCCTTACCCTCTGACTTTGAGCCAGTGGCTTTCTTTCTCTGTTCCCCATCTATGACACAAAGACTCTAAGCCAGGGGCTTGCCAAGGCAGCCCCAGGTCTATACTCCAAGACCTGACAGACTTCCTGGGCCTGTTGACCACCCTTTCTGGGCCCCTTCTCCATGTTTTAATTCTCAGGAGAATGTTTTCTTGAACTACTTGAGTAATTAAATTTTTTTAAAGCTAACAAAAAAGAAGGAGGGGGAGGAAGAAGAGGAGGAGGAAAACAGGGAAGGAAGGAGGGAAGGAAGGTAGGGAGGGAGGGGGAGGAAGAGAGCAAGGGGAGGAGAGATAAAGGGATGGAGAGATGGAAGGAAGGGAGGAAGGAAGGAAGGGAAGAAGGAAGACAAGGAGGGATGGGGGGGGAAGCATGAGTTTAGAGTCCTAGAGACCAGGATCAAATTCCAGTTCTGATACTTCACAGCTGTGTAATTTGGGGTAAATCTTTTTCTCACTCTTTTCCCCATCAGAATCTTACCTGTAAATTGGGGATAATAAAAGTCTTTTGGGGCCACTGTGAAGAGTAACTGAAATGGGAGCTCTACGACTCCCAGCACTGCCTGGTCCATGGTAGATGCATCGTAAACAGTGGTTATCGATCTGCAAAGCACCTGATTTTAGTCCTTGTTGATCTGAGACCAGGACTATCAACTCTAAAGCCTACAGGGCTCAGGCAGCTAAGTGGCATGAATGACGTGGCTGGGTGCAAGACAGAGCCTTAGGACAGCTGGGGACTGTGGGCAACTGGGGAGCAAAGCCAGTGTCAAGAGGGCAGCCTCTAATCTCTTCAGCTCCCTGCTGGGGGCAGGGGGCAGAAGGGTGGAGCTAGAGTTGCCAGAATTTCCAGTGTTTCAAGCAAAGCCCACAAGTCGTATCTTTATGTGGCATCTTTCCATTTTAAAACATTGGCTCAAGCTGGTTAGGACACACTATGCTAGCCAAACAGAGCATCTCTGGTTGCTGCTTGGCAGCCTCTGATCTAAATACTGCTCAGTCTTATCTTGAGTGCCCTCAGTGACAGGGAGCTCACCACCTCTCTGTGCCGCCTCCTTCTTGTTTTGGGTGAGTGAGTGTCTCCAAGTGGCTTCCCGGCCCTTGGGACTGCAGACCTCCAGAGCCCTGGCAATGCTCTCTCTGTCAAGATGCCTGGCTGGCGGAGAACATCCTCTCCAACGCCAAAGCAATGCCCTGCCCTTCCTTGGCCCTCTCTGGCTAGGAAACAGGAATTCTTCAGCATCCCCTGGGCACAAGCGGAACTGTCTGGCAGGCCTCGGTAGCCCTTCTATTAATTAGCGACTGGCAGCAGCAGCTTTGTAAGAGCCCTTGAGCCAAGCCAGCGAGTGCAGCTGGCCGCCTCCTCAGTTCTTCTGTGACAGGCCCCCGGGGGACTAGGGCTGGACCTGCTGTACTGGGTGAATTCCCCCACGGCACAAGGGCCACTCAGGCTGCGATGACACTTGTCAGCCCCATCATCTGTTTGAAGGTTAGCGTCTTTTCGGGTGGGAGGGGGCAGGGAGACACGACAGGCAAGACCAGCCCACTGGGGAGGCTGCTGGCACGGCCTAGGGGAGGCTGCTGGCAAGGCCTGGGGCAGGGCAGAGGGACATAAGATCTGGAAGGAGCCCCTGCTCAAGGTGCCGAGGCTGCCGCTGTCCCTGGATGCTGCTGCCATCCTCCCAGCCGGCCACCGTCAGAGCCACCTCACGCCATGCCCCTGCCCTCTCACCTCTGGACTAACACCTGCTCCTTTCCGGAAATCTCACTGCGTGGCAGCAGTCACCATATACTCCCTGCCACTTTTCCCCCAGCCAGGTTCACCCCTCTGGGTCGGAGGATGGGAGAAAAGCTACAGAAGTGTGAAAATGGCAGGATAGACTCATGACTCATGAGGGTCTTCTGGCCACCTGGTGTCCCCCTGCTCACTCCCACCCCAGTTACCGGCACCCAGGGCCAGCAGGGTCTATGCAGCAGTGCTGGAATGGAGGAAGGGCGGCCTGTGAATGCCACAGCCCTCTGTGGCTTGGCTCAGCCTGGGTCACTTACCCTGCCATGCCGAGTTTGGGCTAGAGGCCACAAGCTCTGAGGCCACAGGGATAGGGCAGAGGCTCTGCCCTCAGGAAGCTCAGCTAGGGAGCTCAGGCCAGGCATGGCTCGAGCACAGGACCTGTTACCTCAACACTCCAAGCATGGCCCTGGTCTGGGTATCCTTTGGACACATCAGAAATGCAGCCTCTCAGACCTCTCCCCAGGCGTCCTGAATCAGAATCTGTATTTAACAAGATCCCTGGGTGAGTTGGATGACATTACAGCAAGCTGTGGTAAAACAGACACAGAGCTCCATCCAGATGCCACAAGGTGACCAGGGAGGGAGAGATGGACAGAGGCCAGAGTGGCCAGGGAGGGTGTCCCAGGAGACACAGGGACACTGGGCCTTAAAGCATGGGAGATGGGACAGATGAACAGGCAGACAGACCAGCACTGTTGGACATGCCAGGTAGGCAACCTGACAGCCCCAAAGCCTCACGCTCACAGTCACTAAGGAACAGTGAGGTAAGGCCTGTTCATGCAGCCACCAGACCAGAGACTGGAGCCCTGTGGCAGGGGGAACCTGGCACCCAGGCCTTTCTAGCCAGGCAGCATGTGGTCCTGGCCCTCTGCCCCAATAGGTTTCGGTGCACCCAGCATCCTGGGAGCGCCTCAGCCCCAGCTCCAACAGCCCCTGCCTCCTTAAGAGGGGCACATGTCATCCCTGAAGGACCCTGCTGCCCACTGTGCCAGCCAATGGCACCACCAGGCAGCTCATCTTGGAATTCCCCTCTGGAACTCGGCACCCTTCTCCCACCGGTGCCCACATGTTTTGGCCTGGCTTTCTGTGCTGACAGCAAGGAACAGCGTTCCCAGGCAATGGCTCCCAGGAAGACTCATCCAAGAAGGAGCCATCGAACCCCCAGGCCCAGAGCCAGGCTGCTGCCTCTTCACCTTTAACAACCTCCTGCCTGAACAGTCCATCCCAGGGAGGGAGACGGGAGTAGACAGAGTTGACAGAAAAGTCTCCAGGCAGAACCCCCCTTCCTTCTCCAGGCATCTAACTCTGACCCCTGATTTCATTTCTATCCTGTTGGCAATGGGGGCCCAAGCCCCAGACTACAAAGACCCCACCACCAGGCTCCAGTGCCTCCCACTAGGCCAGGCCCAGGCTCCCTCTGGGATGACCTGAAGTGGGGTGCACAACCTCAAGTCCCCAGATGGTCCCCAACTTAGAGGGCCACAGACACCAGAAGCTACCCTGCATGTGTCTGGATGTCAGTGTATCCTGCTCCTCAGGTAGAGACTCTATAGTTTCTAGCAGGTTCTTAGGGAGGTCTCTGACCCCAAGCAGGTTCTGGACTCCCCCAGCCTGAGCCAAGGACAGAGGCCCAGTGATCTGCCCAGGACCCCAGGAAAGAGCAGTGGGGCCCGGAGGTGCGACATTGCTGTGTCACAGCCTCTGACAGCTCAGGGTCGTGCCTCACCTCTGTGGGGCTGCCACGGTTGTGCGATCCGTGTCCGACATGGTGACAGGCAACAGGACTCCCATTTTTTTGAGTTGGAGTCTCACTCTGTCACCCAGACTGGGGTGCAATGGCCACTCCCGGCCACCACAGCCTCAACCTGCTGGGTTCTGGCAATCCTTCCGCCTCAGCCTCCTAAGTAGCCGGAATTACAGGTGTGCGCTTCCACGCCTGGCTGATTTTTTGATTTATTGTAGAGATGAGGTCTCACTGCCCAGGTGGGTCTCGAACCCGCGGGCTCAGTCAATCCACTCACCTCAGCCTCCCAAAGGCGCGGAATTATAGGCTGAGCCACCGAGCCCGACTAGGACTCCTATTTTTTAAACTGTGGCTCAGAAAAGGCTCGTGGCCCAAGCAGGGCCCCATGGCAGCCAGTGCTGGGGAGGTGATGGGAGGTGAGTAATGGCAGTGACGGGGTGCCAGGAAGAACAGCAGGAAGTCAGTTCAGGCAACCCCTGGGACCCACCAGGCCACTGGCCCAGTTTCCAAGATTTCGAGCCCAGCTGTTTCTGCCCTGAGGAGAGGACACTTTAAGGGCCTCTCTTTCCTTCCCTTCCCTTCCTGGCGGCTTCAGGAGGCTAGGACTAGGAGAGGGTAAGGAAGCTTCTGCCTGCCTCCGTTCTTGAGGCTGAGCTAGCTTCGGGGGCACAACCATCATCCCAGAAGCGACGGGGACTTCCCCACCAGCCCCACATCCACCCACACAGCTCCAACACTCACTTAGACAGACACCTCGATACACATGCCCAGGCCTTCTGAGAACAAAACCAGTGACATCTGCACTCGGAGCTTCACTCTGTTCCTCTCCTCTTGGAAAATCAAGATTATCCAGATACTATGTGTAGTTGTTCCAGGTTCTCCAGGACTTGGCTTGTGTGGAAGGAAGGACCCATCCAGGACCCAAGAACCCAGCCAGCCTTGGGCAGGAACCCGGGAGCAATGTCCCAAGGGGCCACTGTGTCCTGGCCTCTTCCCTTAATACACCATATACAAGTAGCAAAAGGCAAAGGGGGAGTGGGAGGGGAGGGGAGGACAGACAGGCCCGTGGAGCCCAGAGGAGCCATGAGGGTAACCGGAGCATGTTGTTGGGGAGATGGGGGCGGGATGGCGATCAGAAGCAGAACCCCACCCCCAGCAGAAAAGCATATCATTAGCTGTGGCCCAGGATATGCTGGTGCTTCAGAGTACAGCCCACTCCAGCCCTGGACAAGACACCAGCCTTCCTCCCCCAGAAACGGGAGATGCCGGAAGCAGCCTGTCACAGCCAGCCCTGAACTCCAAACCGCAAACTCAATCTATCATGGTTTGCTGGCGATTCTTTATTAAACCAATTCTCCTGGATCAATGCTTCCTGTCCATCAAAATGATGAATAAATCCTCAACCGGCCTGAGTACAGCTTGCAGAAGCTCTGGAGAAGCCCATGATGGGCCACGGAGACTAGTTCCATACAGAGGCCCAAGGCCAGTGGCTGGGACTCTAGGGACCCAGGCTTGGGTGCTGTGGGGTGGGGTTGGGCTCGATGGAGTCGAGTGCTGGGTTTTCTAAGCTTCCAAGACTTAGCTAGGCCCTTGCCTCTTTGACCTTCTGAAGATGAGACTAGGTGTTTTGGCCTGGAGGCAGGAGAGACCCAACCACCATCCCTCCAGACACACACTCAGGTGGTCTTTCTTGGATTTCTTCCCTCACACCCCACTCAGCTCCTGACAGTCACATGCTGCACAGAGGACTGTAGCTTGCAGCCGCCAGCCCCCATGGCTTGTTACACAAACCCAAATTCAAAGCCTTATCTGACCCTTTTCCTGCCACCCATTCAACAATCTGCTGCACCCCCACCCCCATCCCCACCTGCCTTCCAGCTGCCATGTCCCAGGCAGCCTGCAGTTAGTAGGAGATTCTATATGCCAGGACAGGCAGAGGTTAGACCAGAGCGGTGGGCAACATCCCACTGGAAGAAATCAGTCAGTCCTAACTCTTCATCTAAGGTAAGGGAGACCCAAAGGGCAAGGCCCGGGGTCCAGAAGGTTCTCTTCCAATGCTTGTTGTTGATGGAAGGCCAGGCATGCCTGGGGTCGGCTCCCCGGGGCCTCCCCACTCCCACCCTAGGCAATGTGCTTGGTGATGAGAGCCCTGAACAGAGGTTTCCGACAACAGGACAGCAGGGAGCAAGGGAGGAGAGGGCCCTTGAACAGTCTCAAGCGGTTGGCACTGGAACATCTTATGTGTCACCACCCCTGAGGAGTCAGAGGGAGGAGGGGAAGCCTAGGACCCTGGGGTGGGAGAGGAGGGGACATGGCTCCTGCCCACTCCTCCCTGGCTCAGCCAGGGAGCCGCAGGTCAGGGACTAGCCAGAGAGAAGCCCACTCCCCAGGAACCTGGCTCTAGGGACCAGCCATGGTTTCTGATGGGAGGGTATCACGTTCGCTCACACAATCTGGTGACCACAGCTCTGCCTATTTAGCCTGGCCTTGGGTCTCCTTCACCTTCTGGTAATGGAAACCCTGGATATCAGGGCTTAGGAAGACCGGTGGCTCAAAAGAAAAAAGGGGGGAAGGGACCACCGCTCACCACCTATTTTAAGCCATCGAGTTTTGTCTGACTGGTCATTCCCGGTGCGAGAAGTCTCTCTCATTGGATGGAAAACGGCTTTGCTCTCATTACAAACCCAGCTTCCCTGGAGTTTGCAAAGAGGGCTCTGTGTTGGCAAGATGCTCATTTATATAGGCAGGCAAGCAGGGGAGGCCAGGAAGGGAGGTGAGCAGGGGGCCGAGCCCAGAGAAGGAGGGAGTGAAGCCCAGCGCCCAAAGGTGTGTGTGTCCCAGACCCCTTCTCAGTCTTAGGTATCAGGAAAGCCCCAGGGAGAACGACCTCAGGACCTTGAATGGGGTAAGGGCATCCCTGATCCCAGCCCCAGCGGTGAACAACAACCCTCTTCCTGCATGACATGCCCACAAGCCCCCAGCGGCATCTGCAGTTCGTGGCACCTGACTCTGGTGCCGTGGAAGGGGGCAGGGTCCCTCTCCCTGACTGGCAGTCACACCTCTGGTTGGGGGACCTATGACAGGTCCAGGAGAGACCTAGCAGCTCGGGAACTTGGGCCTCTGGGGTGGGGAGGGCTCACTGGACAAGCGTGGATCCCAGACAACTACTCATCCATCAACACCAGGCATCTTCACCGGCCACCAAGAGCAAGGTCATTTTGTCCTGCCAGTCCAGAGGCCAGCAGCCCAGGTGCCTACTCCTGGCCCACCCCACAGCATGAGGGACAGGGCCGCGAGCTAAGGTGGGTGCAGAGGGCTTCCATCTTGGGTTCCAGACCCCAGTGACCTCAGCCCTCCGGGGTCCAGCTGTGGTGTCCCAGGGCACCCACAGGCAGACAACAACACCCACAGTCAGCACCCAAGGAGGTGGCCCGGCTACCGAGTGGTCTTTCTCTCTTCAGGGCCCTGCTCTGCAGGCTGAGTGGTCTGGAGTGGCCCCTAGGATGGCCCCCCTGACTCTGCGGCCTTGCAGGGGGAGGTGGAACGTGTGCCTTAAGGTGGCAGAGCCCTATCCTGGCAGCCGACGGGGCTAGGCCAGGCTCGGAGCACCTTTCCAGCCCGCCTCCAGTGCGGCCCAGGAGACGGGTGCCTGACACGGAGGAAAGTTCCCGGCGCGCTGCAGGGGAAGGCCCGGGGGTGCCTCGGAGCCCGGAGGCGCCCGCTTCTCCAACAAGGAAAGTTAACTCCGGTGGCGAGGCCGGGCCGGGAGAGGAGGCGCGCCCGCGGTCGCGCAGGGCACCCGAGGGCCACCGCGGGGCTCCTTACCTGAAGTCGCTGTAGGGGTGGATGATCCAGAAGCCGGCCGACTTAACCCTCTCTTGCTCGCGCTCCACGGCTTTCTGGCTGCCGAACATCCTCAGGGAGAATTTGTTGACCCCGGGCTGGAGCATGGCCCCGAACTGGCGCTGCATGAAGCCGGCCTGGCCCAGGCGCGCCTCGGCCTCGGGCAGGATTTGGTC
>NW_007232174.1:37111-46181 GCF_000164805.1 Carlito syrichta | reverse complement strand
TATGGGCTTGGCAGGGGCTGGCCAGTGTCATGTTTGGGCTTTATTGGAGGAGACTATGAGGTAGTATTTCTATAGGGAGAAATTATTCACGCACAGGTTTAAACTTCGCACGCGCGGGAAACTGTGTGGGGAGAAGCCGGAGCTTAGGGCCTTTGTTGTCTTGGGTGGCAGCGCCATCTTGGGGACGCCCTTCTGACTGTTCTCTGTGCCTTTCACTTATGATATATCAGTGAACAGGCCAGACAAATTCACTGCCCTTGGAGGCTTACATTCTAGATGGAGAAGGCAGAGAGATGGAATGATAAATAATAAACACAACACATTCATCCATGTATAGAGTACATGAGAAAAAAGAGACAGTATGGATGGGTAAGGACATTTGGCAATGCCAGGGCATAGGGGACTGCAGTGTTGGACTAATTCCAGTGTAAAATAGGGTGGTCAGGGACCCTCCTGAGGGAATGTGATTTGAGTAAAGATATGGAGGAAAAGAGGGAGGGAGCCAAGTAGGTAACTGGGGGAGAGCATTCCAGGCAGAGAGGACCAACTAGAGCAAAGGTCCTGAAACAGTGGCCATCCTGGTACAGTTAAGGGCCAGCAAGGAGGCAGATATGCCTGGGCCCCTAAGAGTGAATTGGGGGAAACAGTCAGTGAGGATAGAGTTGAGGAGGTACCATGGGTATGAGAGGCTGTATGGCAGGCCATTGACTCTGCACCATTATAGCATTTTCTCACCCCCCCCTTTTTCTTTTTTGAGACTGTCTCACTCTATCACCCAGGCTGGAGTGCAGTGGCATGACCATGGCTCATTGCAGCCTTGACTTCCTGGGCTCAAACACTCCTCCCACTTCATCCTCCTGAGTAGGTGGGACTGGGGGTGCATGCCTGGCTAATCTTTGAAACATTGTTTTGCAGAGAGGAGATCTGGCTACGTTGCCTAGGCTGGTCTCAGATTCCTGGGCTCAAGTGATCCTCCCACTTGGCCCCCCAAAGTGTTGGGATGACAGGCGTGAGCCACCCCACCTGCTGAGATGGGATGGAAGCTGAAGTATTTCTAATAGAATCATCCTGGCTGATGTATGAGAACCAGCTGGAACAAAGATAATGCAGGGAGACCTGTGAGGAGACGACTGCAGTAGTCCAGGTGGGGAAGATATGGGCTCAGACCAGGAAGGGGCAGAGAGGTGATGAGAAGTGATTGAATTCTAGATGCATGCTGATGGAAGAACCAGTGGATTTGCTGCTACATAGGATGGAGGGAGGATGGTGAGACACATAAGACTCCAACTGGGAGGGCTGAACCCTAGGAGGGTTGAGTTGCCATCAGTGGAACTAGAGATGGTAACAGGTGCAGCAGGATTGAGGGGCAGACCAGGGGTTTGGTTTTGGACGCTACATTTGTGATGCTGTAATTCAGCAATCTTGTATCTGAGGGGCCCTGTGATAGTGTTTACTGTTCCAAAGAAGTCAGTCGGGCTCGGTGGCTCAGCCTGTAATCCCGCGCCTTTGGGGGGCTAAGATGAGTGGATTGCCTGAGACCTAGGGTTCGAGACCCACCTGGGCAACTTGGCAAGACCCCATCTCTACAATAAATCAAAAAATCACCACGCCTTTGGGAGGCTTAGGTGAGTGGATTGCCTGAGCCCACGGGTTCGAGACCTGCCTGGGCAGGTGAGACCTCATCTCTACAATAAAATCAAAAAATTAGACCGGCGTGGTAGTGCACGCCTGTAATTCCGGCTACTTGGAAGGCTGAGGCAGAAGGATTGCCGGAGCCCAACAAGTTGAGGCTGCGGTGGCCGGGATCAGCCACTGCACTCTCCAGTCTGGGCAACAGAGTGAGACTCCAACTCAAAAAAAGAAAAAAAAAAAGTCAGTCAGAGATCCTGTAGGGAGACACATTGTTTGTTAGAACTTACGGGTGGTTCCGATGGTGACCAGTAGGTGAAGAAAGAAGATGGTGACCAGTCGGTGAAGAAAGAATCTGCACCTCGGGCCAGTACAGCAAGTAGTTTTACAGTCAAGCAAGTTAATTACTCAAATTGCTATGTTGTTTACAATTGCGTTGATTAAGGGCACTGCCTACATTGTTCTCAGCTCTGCTAATCACTTACCTCCCATGGCTCATTACTGGGAATATACATATCCTTCAGAGACCAGCCTTGGCCAGAGGCCACTCCCTGAGGGAGGGGCCAGAATGAAGCCAGGGATAGGGGAAAAGAGCCTATGTCTGGACAATTTCCTCACAGATGTTTATTAGCCATCCTAATGGAGAGGTCAAGTAGGCAGTTGGGTATAAGTTCTGGGCTGTAGATAAACTTGGGAATCATCAACACATCTACAGCATTTAAAGCCCTAGGAGTGCATATGTAGGTGTACAGAGAAGGTGACTGAGGCTGATTCATGGAACCCTCTGATGTAAAGAGTTTGGGAAAAAGAGTAGGAATCAGTAAAGGAAACCAGGAAGGAGTGGCATGAGGAAACCAGAGTTCCAGAACCTCAGTGAAGGAGGCAAGTTCAGGAGAAGGGAGCGTGTCCGATACTCCTAGCTTTATTGAATTGGAGTGTTTTGTTTTGTTTATTTGTTTTTGTCAGAGTTTCACCCTGTTGCCCAAGCTGGAGTGCAGTGGCATGCTCATAGCCACTGCAGCCTCAACCTGCTTGGCTCAGGCAATCCTTCCACCTTAGCCTTCAAGTAGCTGGAACCACAGGTATGCACCACCACACCCAGCTAATTTTTGTTTGATTTGCTGAAGAGATGAGGTCTCTCCAAGTTGCCCAGACTGGTCTCAAACCCCTGGGCTCAGGCAATACTCCTGTCTCTGCCTCCCAAAGTGCTGGGCTTACAGGCATGAGCCACTATGCCGGCCTTAACTGAGTTTTTAACACCAGTGTCCCATGGCATTCTTATCAAAGGAAAGTGCAGTTTTATCTCCCCTTTCTGTTTATAGGATGCATTTATATAACATGAAAGAACATACTAGACTTTTCTCCCTCTAGTTTAGAAGAATGTTTCTGAAACGTGTGCTCCGTAGAATACCAGTGTCAACCCAGATGTTAGTAATTGTTTCTTGGGATTTGGAAGGAGGTTGCTTATCCAAATAGATTTAAGAACTGCTATATTATATAGCCTGTTCTTTTGAAGGTCTGCATTGTGTGTTGGTCTATCAAAGACTCTGAGAAGTCTTGTAGAAAAAAAAATCTCACGTTAGTTTAACCTAAAGGATTTCAAATCTTATTTTACATCAAGTCTCCTCCTCCTTTTTCTCCCCCATGAAACATCTATAAGCATCTTGGGGTGAACTAGTGTTTTGTAGAATAGAGCTTAAGAAACTGTTCTAGAAGATTTATGAATCTCCGTTGGTCAGGTGTAGTATTGAGTAGCTCATGATTTACAAAGATAGACAAGATAAATTTCAAAATGCCTTCAAGTTTTTATAATTCTAAAAAATTAGACTTTCTAGATGTCATTACGCATTAGCTATAAAACCAGGTGCAGTGGCTTATACCTGTAATCCCAGCACTTTGGGAAGCCAAGGTGGGAGGATCACTTGAGCCCAGGAGTTTGAGACCAGCTTAGGGAACGTAGCGAGGCCTCGTCTCTATAAAAAATTAAGAAATCAGCTGGGCATGGTGGCCCGTGCCTGCAGTCCCAGCTACTGGGGAGGCTGAGGTGGAAGGATCACTTGATCCCAGGAATTCGAGGCTACATCGAGCCATGATCATGCCACTGCACTTCAGCCTAGGTGAGCACCTACCAATATATTAATTTCCTCAGCTAGTCTAGACTGGTGCTTTTGAATACAATGAATATCATCCTAGATAATATTCTTACCTTTAGTTAATGCTGCTTTCATGATTTGTAACCTAAAAAGTATTATCTGGCAGTTCAAAAAGTCATAAATTGAAACCACAACATACAATCAATACAGAATGTCTTCTAGAGAGATCTCAGAAATTTATATAGGAGTATCAAGGTCCTATACCTTTGAAGATGGGGTTAAGCAGATGAACTAGGCTTAATAATCCTAAAAAACCTGCCTTTGCTCAGGGAACAAACCCCACAGAAAGAAGTTCATTCCTTAAAATTTATTTTCAGAATCTGGCCGCTGGAATACAACAAATTGCAGAGTTCTTGGGATTCTCTCTAACGGGGGAGCAGATTCAAATCATCTCGGCCCAGAGCACCTTCCCAGCAATGCGAGCCAAGTCTCAGGACACACACGGTGCCGTCGGCCCGTTCCTGTTCCGAAAAGGTAAAGTCTTAATGGTTTCTAGAATGTCACATCAGTTTAGGAGGGACTTTGCACACAAGCAAGCCAAAGAACTTTATCTTAAATAAGACAGGGTTTTCGTTTTCTCTCCTTCAATGAGAACTCTGGACACAGGTGGTCACTGGAAGCCCCACACTGTATTTTAGAGTAATACATTCCTTCTATCTGGCTGACTGTCACCTTCTGAAATAGCAGCCAGAGCTCAACCTTTATGTACAAATTCCAGGTGGGAAAAGGAGGAGTGGTCGTGGAACAGAATTGTATTAGCTGAGTGAGCCCCCTTTAAAGAGCTTTCCTGGAGACTCCACTCAGGGACTTCTTAAATTTCTTTTTAAAATTATTTTATTTTTACTTCAATACCTTTAGGGGGTTCAAACAGTTTTTGGTGACACGGATGCATTGTATGGTGGCAGGGAAGTGTGGATTTTAGTGGACTCACTACCCCCAACCCATGCACATTTTATCTGACAGGTGAACTTAACATTTCACTGACCACCTTCCCTGCAGTGGTGACTGGGTAATATGACTTTTTTTTTTTAAAGCTAAAATGAACCCTGACCCTAACCTGGACTTTATTATCCAATTAAAATCAGGGTTTTGCCCATAAGATATAAGGAGAAAATGAGTATTGGGTAGGAATCTAGCTATCTCTAACACAGATGACTTTTACTACATTTCATTAAAATATTCTAATTTCTTATGGAAATTTACTATCACATAGCTTTATGATTGCCAGTTTTATTTTTTATGGTGAGTGTAATGAAAGAGTAACAAGATATAGAGGCAGCAAATATAACAGCAAGGACAACAACAGCTAACATCAGGCATCTATCGAGTGGTAAATGCTGTGTTGGGTTTGAATTTTATAACAAAAGGAATACGAAATTCTTCATTTTACAGATGTAGGAACCAAAGCTCGGGGATATTAATTTTCCAGTGTCACATAACTCAGAAACAGTGAAGTCAGGATTGGAGTCTACACCTACATGACCCTACCCACTTTGAAAGCAGCATACCCTGACTTTGGTTGAATTCTTAACTGACCTTGATTTTTATGACTTGTTTTGTTAGCTCTCAGGAGGGGAGAAATATAGTCTTTCTATACATTGTTTTTGGGTGTTTGTTTTGGAGGCAGAGTCTGGAGTACTTTGGCACCATCATAGCTCACTGCAGCCTCAACCTCTTGTACTCAAGCAACCCTCCCATCTTGACTTCCCAAGGTGCTAGGATTGACCTTGACCTCCCAAAGGCTAGGATTACAGGAATTACAGGTGTGCGCCACCATGCCCAGCCTATACGTTGTTAATCAAGTACTATTTAGAATTTTTAAAATTTTAAAGTAAATGAAGTGATAGTTTGGTGTTTTTTTTTTTTAATTGGAGTCTCACTATGTTGCCCAGGCTGGAGTGCAGTGGCATGCTCACAGCCACCGCTGCCTCGAACTGCTGGGCTTCGGCAATCCTTCTGCCTCAGCCTTCCAAGTAGCTGGAACTACAGGTGCGTGCTACCAAACCCAACTAAATTTTTGATTTATTGTAGAGACGAGGTCTCACCAAGTTGCTCTGGCTGGTCTCAAACCCCCGGGCTCAGGTAATCCTCTCGCCTCAGCCTCCCAAAGTGCTGGGATTACAGGCTGAGCCACCGCACCTGGCCTAAAGTGACAGTTTAAAAAAATTATGCTGTTCCTCGAAGAATATTCAGAATGCAAATAAAAATGGGAAAAGCATTAAAATTATGAAAATTTATCCCATCAGAGGCAGGTTTAACTTTTGGCCATATTTTCTTCTAGCCTTATTATGTGATGTTTTATATAGTTGATGACATTCATAAACAGTTTTGTGTTTCATTTTACCCCCTTAGTATCAGCATTTCTTCAAGTCATTAAACTCTCTTTATTGGCATACATTTCAATAGCTACACAACAAAGCGAGAACTTACAACTTCAACCCAAATCATCAAAAGAAAGAAATAACTTCCTTTGTGTGTGTGTGTGTGTGTGTGTGTGTGTGTGTTTGAAATCTCACTCTGTCGCCCAGGCTGGAGTGCAGTGGCATGATTACAGCTCACCATAGCCTTGACCTCCTGGGCTCAAGCGATCCTCCTACCTCAGCCTCCCAAGGAGTTGGTACCAACAAGGAGTTGGTACGCCAACATGCCTAGCTAATTTTTTTAATTTTTCGTAGAGATGAGTTCTTACTATGTTGTCCAGGATGGTCTAAAACTCCTGGAGTTAGGCAATCCTCCTGATTCAGCCTCTCAATGTGCTGGGATTACTGAGATGAGCTGTTGAGCACCGCCAACATTGTTCATTTTACAAGATAAATTACATTAGGTTTTAAGAATGTCTAATGTTTTTCATATATCTTTTTTCACATTTCAAAGTAAGCATCATGCTGAAAATGGTACAATCAAGAAGAAATATTCTAACAGATGTCTGGGTCTATTGTTTTTTGCGTGTTGCAGGTGAAGTTGGTGATTGGAAAAATTTGTTCAGTGAAACTCAGAACCAGGAAATGAATGAAAAATTCAAAGAGTGCTTGGCAGGCACATTACTAGGAGCAAAATTGAAGTATGAAGCATATTGCCAGGGTTGATTCTGGTCAATTCTGCAGGCCTGATTTTTAAATTTACATGGATAATAATTGAAGTTAAATAATTACATGATAAGTCAATCAAATAGCTAAATAATATGAATTTTAAAATAATGGTAACATCTGATATTATGAGTATAGATATATTTGTCCATTTTTCAAGGAAAAGGTATTTTAGCTGCCCCAAAGAGACACTCTCAGTAATGTATTATGCTGGAGTTTTAACTTTTTTCATGTTCTGTGTTCACATAAAAGCATAAGCAGATACTATCACAGACATACCTAGATCTGCGTTTAAGCATATATGTGACATTTCCAGA
The DNA here is from genome assembly GCF_000164805.1 of Carlito syrichta. Taxonomy (NCBI): domain Eukaryota; kingdom Metazoa; phylum Chordata; class Mammalia; order Primates; family Tarsiidae; genus Carlito; species Carlito syrichta. The sequence goes on along the minus strand of NW_007232174.1, from coordinate 38,996 downwards.
TAATGTACAATTTTCTGTACTTTCTCATAATATCTCCTTCTTGCCATAAATCAAATCACTTGTGGTAGCTGTCTGAAACTTACTGCTAGGGGAAATTTAATTCCAATTTTGCACTGACATGAGATGAATACATTCTATTCTAATTGAATTCAAGAAAAATGCATTGTAGGCTGGGCACAGTGGCTCACACCTGTAATACCTGTAATCTTAGCACTTTGGGAGGCTGAGACAGGAAGATTTCTGGAGTCCAGGAGTTTGATACCAGCCTAGGCAACATAGTGAAACCTCGTCTCTATAAAAAAAGAAAATACATTAGCCAGGTATAGTGGCATATGCCTATAGTGCCGGGACTTGGGTGGCTGAAGTGGAAGGATCGCCTGAGCCCAAGAGGCTGAAGCTGTGATGAGTTGTGATTGCACCACTGCACTCTTCTCTGGGCAACAGAGTGAGTCTCTGACTCAAAAATAAATTAATTAATTAAATAAAATAAAAAGCATTGTTCTACTCTGTGTATGCCTTTGAAGTAGGCCTTTATAGAGGCTTCTCAAGGGATGTGATATTTCTACTTAGTACAATCTTTGATTTAAAACTAAAGACAAGACTTTGTGTTATTCTACCATAAAGGCTTTTTTTAAATCATAGAACCCCCAGTAGTCATGTGGAAATAACAAGAGAAGATAATGTTTTAGTAAAAACTCTTCTAACTGTCTGACATTCCTCAACTTCTTAATAATCCTTACTGTTTACAATATAGTTCGTTCTGTTCTAAAACTAAGCTATGTGCAGTTAAGGATGGAATGATTAAGAGAAAACGTTACATAAAATTGCTTTTAGAAAAATTATAAGGTTACTATTTCTGACAGTATGGTGGATTAGATAAACCGAAAGCACTCCCCTTAAAACACCCAGAAATGCTGAAAAAAATTATTGTAGATATATAGTTCAGCTCTCGATAAAGTAAACCAACTCATTAGAGAGTATAAGTAACAACAACAAAAAAAAAACCCCCAGAGAACTAGAGCAACTAAAAATCAGAAATGATATTGAGCTGCCATTGAGAAAGTTGTCAGTAATAAAGACACTGGGGTTTTAATGCCCAAGTCCATATGACTGGTGCAAGAGTAGACAAAAACACCAGTAGAATAAAATAAAGCCATTAAACCAACTCATGTGTGTAAGTAAACTTCAAATATAACAGAGATAGCATTGCATATCCTAGGAAAAAATCAAACTCTTCAACATGTGGTACTAAGAAATAGGTTATAATATAGAAGAATAAAATCAGATCCTCAAAGACCTGAATGGAAAACCTCAAACTATAAGAATCTTAGAAAGCACAGGAGACACCCTTATGAAAATTGGAACTAGAAACCAATTCCTATTCAGAACCCTAAAGGCCAATACCTTAAGAAATCAGATAGACAAGTGGGACCTCATCAAATTAACGAGCTTCTGCAAAGCAAAAGAAACAAACCATCAAAAGAACAGAGAGACCAGCCCACAGAAAAGGAAAATATATTTGCCAACCGTTTATCTGACAAAGGCCTAACATCTAGGATCTACAAGGAACTCAAACACGCTGAAAGGAAAAAAACAAGCAGCCCCTTTAAAAAGTGAGCAAAAGACGTGAATAGACACTTCTCAAAAGAAGATATATGGGCAGCCAACAGACACATGAAAAAGTGCTCAGCCTCACTCATCATCAGAGAAATGCAAATCAAAACCACACTGAGATACCATTTAACCCCTGTAAGAATGGCCATCATGAATAAAACAAACAACAACAGATGCTGGGGAGGATGTGAAGAAAAAGGAATGCTTCTACACTGCTGGTGGGAATGCAGACTAGTACAACCTCTTTGGAAGACAGTGTGGCGATTTCTGA
>NW_007232174.1:5971-36724 GCF_000164805.1 Carlito syrichta | reverse complement strand
GGTACCTGCATGATCAATGTTTATATACCTAACCCTGAATTGCACCCCACATCTTTATAACAAATAAATAAATTAATAAAAAATAAAATCAGATCCTTACTTTACAAGAGGGGTCCCCCAAAAACCCAGAATTTATTAATAAAAATGTGTAGGCTGGGCATGGTGGCTCAAGCCTATAATCCCAGCACTTTGGGACGCCAAAGTGAGAGACTGCCTTAGCCCATGAGTTCAAGACCGGCCAGGGCAACTTGGCGAGACCTCATCTCTACACCAAATCAAGAAAATTAGCCGAGTGTGATGGCGCATGCCTGTAGTTCCAGCTACTTGGAAGACTGAGGTGAAAGGATCACCTGAGTCCAGTAGGTCGAGGCTACAGTGGCCATGAGCGTGCCACTGCACTCCTGCCTGGGCGAGAGTGAGACTCTGACTCAAAAAACAAAATAAACAAAAACCCAGCCTCAGGTATTCCTTTATTATAACACGAACTGAACTAAGACAGTTGCTTGAAAGTTGAAATTAACCCTCAAGGTCATCTAAGGTGCAATCCAAATTATATCTCCCGCCACCACAGCAATTCAGGGCAACAAACTGGCATACCCAATATGCCTCAAATATGTATCTTTTCTAGAACTCATGTCATACCCCTTGCCCAGACTGCCAGGGTAGTTTCTTCTCTACTCATCTCACTTCCTCACGTACTCGGAAGGCTCACTGGAATGTCACTTTTAACCCTGTGCTCAGTGGAAAATGATCTCACTCCTCCCCTCCCCAGGTTCACTATGTTCTGTCCTTTGCTACTGCAGTTACTATTTTTAAAAGCATTTGTTAGGATAAACACAAAATGTATTTAAGATAAAAAGAATAACTATGTAGCAAACACTAGTGGATTAAACATCCAGTTTAAGAAAAAAGTTACCAAAACCTTTGAAGCCCTTGTTCCCCATCACATTATTTCCATCCCTCCTTCAGAATTATTCCTTCTAAGGGGCCATTGTGAATTCAGCAAGCCACTTGGGTGTCCCCTCTCAGGGGACGTAAAGAGACTGCTGGTGATTAACAAGGCAAACTTATGCCTGCGCAAATTTTTCAAAAATGTGTGTTTCCTTGAAGTTTTCCATTCAAATTGCATGAAAAAGCAAATAAAGAGATGGACCGTATACAGAGATATTTGTTAAATAAAAAAAAAAAACCACCTGGCGTTATGTACAAAGAGAATGTGTGAAGTGCTTTTCACAGTAGCAATAAAGAGCATTTGTCTAAGAAAGGCAACTATGGGTATATCCTTTGTATCACACAGCATAACTTGAAAAGATAGATAAGCACATTACTATAAACAAAGAGATTTTCGAAGTTGAAGGCAGACGGTATTGAAAATATCAAGCGATAGGGTAAGCATATCTGCACTGAGTCAGAAAAAAAAAATTGGAAAAGTAATATTCTCTTGATAAATTTCATTTCCTGATTTTGTAATTTACCGTTGTAAATTTTTAGACCATTTATTTAGTTTGCAGAAAAACGGCAAAAACAAAAAGACAAAAATGAGTTATAAGCAGCAGTGAAGATGAGTTCAATTTAGACTTTTCAGCCGAGAAAAGTAAACATTGATATGGCAGAAAACAATAGTAGCAATAGTGATAGCATCACACCAAGAGAAAACAGGCAAATGTAACAGAAAGTGATAGTGATGAAAGTTTAGTAGTTTCGAAGAAATGGAAGACAACCTATCGTCAAGAATGGGAAAATGTTACAGAAAAAGACGGTCCTCCAGTGAGAATAAATTTTGTTGTATATCCTCAAAGAACAGGAACACAAATAGCAAGTCATGTAAGATAATTGATTGACCACTCTACTCTATCTTTTACAAATGAATTAGCGGGCAGTGTAATAAAGGAAACAAATTGTTATATGGATGAAAATATAAGGAAAAAGTAGCTATCACACAAATCCATTTGACATAAGTGGCATGATGTTGACCAATAGGAATTTTTAGCTTTTATTGCAGCTATCCTAAATATGGGAATAATTCTAGTACCAAACTTGCAAGAGTGCTGGTCAACCACTTTCAATAGTAAAATACTCTTTGGAAACATTTAGTAGAGAAAGGTTTATGCAAATCTTCTGGGTGCTTCAGTTAAAGACACCTGCGTCAAGTGATGGAATGATCAGAACTCATATTCAAAAGGCCAATAATTACTTGGACTGTATCGATTCAAAATGTTCACAATATTTCATAACAGATCAGGCAATGTGTGTTGATGCATCCATGGTTCCATGTAATAGGTAAATACCATTTATAACATACAGTCCAAATAAGCCTACCAAATGGGGTATAGGCATTTATGCACTACCTGATTCAAAAACCAGGTATCTTTTTTCAGTACTTCCTTACTGTGGCAGCATAACATCCGAACACATCATTTGACCTGATCTCCCAGTATGCACCAGAATTCCATTACATTTATATAAAAAGTTGCTGGGGAAATTTCCCAACGCAGCAGGATACTGGTCATGCAGCCAGGATGGGCTAGGAAAACTTTAAGGCTGTGGGAAAGTTCCAAGTCCATTGATGCCTACAATAGCTGGTGAAAAACCATGCCTGTGAGCAAGACATCCTAGCTATAGAAAATTTCACATCTACCTGCTAGCCTCTTCTCAGATATACCTTCAGCACAGTAGTTGGCTATCCAGGATGCTTGTGCTAGGAAACCAACCACCAAGGCAGAAACTGGCTTAGAGACCACCTGGAGCATGCACATCAATTGCCAAGGTCCATCCAAAATAGTCATGACCTACATTTACCTTCATTATAATACTATTAACATAAAATTACCCTAGGGGAGCCTCCCACTCCCATCATACACCTGATGCCATAACAGTATCCATATGACCCTGTAAGGCCTAAAGCTCCCTAGCCCTATGTGAGGGAGGAGTAAGAGTAACTCAATTAAAAAGACCACCCATTTCTAGGAAAGACCACCTCAGAACACACCCCTCAATACCCCTAAGAATAAAAGTTATAGCTCAACAAATAGGCACAGAAGCAGCAGCTTCTGTTTTTTTTTGAATTGGAGTCTCACTCTGTCGCCCAGGCTGGAGTGCAGTGGCACACTCACAGGCACCCCAGCGTTGATCTGCTAGGCTCTGAAGATCCTTCCACCTCAGCCTTCCAAGTAGCCAGAACCATAGGTGCACGCTACCACACCTGGATAATTTTTTATTTATTGTAGAAATGAGGGCTCAAACTCCTGGACTCAGGCAATCTGCTTGCCTCACCGTCCCAAAGTGCTGGGATTACAGGCTGAGCCACCGAGCCCGGTCAGGCAGCAGCTTCTGCAGGCTGTTTCTGTCCACTCTCCCCTCTAGAGAGTGGACTCTTCTTTGCTTAATAAAGTTACTCTCTTGTCTTGCAGATTTGTGTGTCTGTGTGTGAATTCTTTCCAAACTTGAACACAAGAACCTGGTCATCAACATCAAACCATTGTCCCACACCAGGAACTGCACCCCTTCTCCCAGTAACAGATATCACATGTTTACTGATAGATATTACACTAGAATTGTCCTAGCTGAAAAAACATATTAAAGATGAAATGTCATTTTACTGGTACAAAGTCAAACAAAAGGGAATGCCAGCACAAATCAAAAAGTCAAAGTTTTTTAATGAAATAAACAGTAGCACATAGGAAAAATAATCTTACACTTCATGCATGGAAAGACAATAGGATTGTTACAATTCTTAGTACTTGAAATCATGCAGGAATGAAATCTACCACGAGGGCATTGCAAGTTGAAAATATATCGGTCAAAAAGCCTGAATGATTCTAAATTATATTGCAAATATGTGTGGCGTGGTTCATGCAAATCAATATGCTTTTACATATTTTTTGCAAAAATCTTAAAAATGGCAGAGGAAATTATTCTTCTGGGGACTGGAAACATACTGTCCTGAGCCTCCAAAAAAGAAAGAAAGAAAAAAGAAAAGAAAAGAAAGAAAAACGGGGGGAGGGAGATGGGATTAACGGTAGTAAATATCTGTCTGGGAATGGGGAAACATCTCTTATCAACAAGAGTACCTGAACGAAACGTGTTTGTATACCTAACCCTTAACTGTACCCTACAATATCACAATAAAAAATATTGACTATAAAAAAAAAGAAAGAAAAACCTATGTCTTATTTGAAATTTGTCAAGCACTTGATCAATCAGTTGAAAAGTGGTTTTCAGGACTCAAGAGTGTGCCCTTCCACATCATCTTTGAACAACAGACTGGACAAGAAATTATTATTATTATTATTATTATATAATATATTGTAATATTATTATAATATTATTATTATTATTAATGTGGGAGGAAGAAAATGAGACATCGTTGCTTGAATAGTAAAACACCAGGTGAAAGACTTCAAATAAATTACTACTGCACATGTATCAATGAACTTGCAATTCATGTGGGTGACTGTGTCACACATTACCATGTTACAAAAACAGATATAATATTGTGATTTTGTCATAAATAAGTTCCTCGATGTCCAAAATTCCATTATAGGCCAAATATCAAAATAATTGGTTCCACCACTATACTATTTAATATGAACTGATTTATTTTTCACTAACGTGTAAAAAATTTCAGTCAAGTTGCTGGTAGATAAAGCATGAGATGTCTCTGAGAGTTAATATTACTCATTCCTTTCTTCTATTGTCTTATCACATTTGTTTGGATTCTTAAGCAAAATGATTTCGTTCTGCATTTTCTGGAAGTTTATATAAGTGGAATTGTTCTGTATATATTTTCCAAAACCTGTTTTTGTTAGCTTATCATTACATTCCTGAGAGGTATGTTGTGTTATGTTACTGCATTTGGCTGTAATTCATTCCTTTTCAATATTACATAGTACTCCAGTGGGTGAATATCGTTTTTTCACTCCATTCTCCTTTGGATGGGCATTCTGGATGTTTTCTCTTCTTTTGGCTATTATAAACAGGGTTTCTACGAACATTCTTGTGGGTATGTATGAAGGATGGAATTGATGGCTTTGCAGGTATACATGTCTTCAACTTCACTAGATAACACCAAATTGTTTTCCCAAATGGTTGTATATAACTTATCTTTCATGGTTACCATATTTCTCCACTGGCTTGTAGACTATTTAAGGCAGAGAAAGAGCTTATAGCTTTTGGCCTAGAAGCAGTAAACACTGAATAAATATATACTAATTGATTTATTCATTAACAGTATAAAGAAGAAATTTTGAGAGCTGTTTTCTATTTTTAGAATGAAGAAATGAACCAGGGAAAAGTCAAATATAGGAATGTTTTTGAAGCAAAAAGATAAAGACCATTCTGCAAATATAGTAAAAATTTAAGTGGAAAAATGAGAACACAGTAAATACTTATTGATATTCCCTAGTGGATTTTGGGTAATTAAGGAAAAGGTACATATCAGAAGCAAGATGCTTTTTCAGAAGGGACATGAGCATATCAACCTTGTCTCTGGGTTCTTCTTCCACAGAGCCAAGTATTCCAGTATTTTAGATGTGTTAGGTCGGTCCTCAGGTTTTGTTGAGAGCAATTTCTTTAAAAGACTTTTCTGTAATGATAGTGAGAATCAATACTAAGAAAAAAGACACTGAAATAAATAAAATTCTGATGATTATTAAGTGCTTACTTCTCTTCTAGCAAATGTATCTGAGAAGATGCCATTCTTTAGATCTTCGATAATCTGAAAAATAAATACATATACTTATTAGAACATTATTTTGTAAATGTTTGATTTTTTTGTAGAGACAAGGTCTTGCCATGTTGCCCAGGCTGATTTCAAGCTCCTGGACTCAAGCGATCCTCCCAGCTCGGCCTCCCAAAATGATGGGATTATAGGCATGAGCCACCATGCCCAGCCTTGTTCGTTTTTATAACCCTCGCAACTTTTAGCACGGTGTCTTACACAAAGCAATGGATCAGTAACATTTGACTGATTGACTCAGGAGTCTTAAGAGGTGTACACACTTTCCAGAGAAGATCTACGCTTTTGGTCCTTAACAAAATGGCTACCAAAACTTGAAAGAGAAAATTCACATTTCATTTGCAGTCAGATACTGATCTGTTCAAGTCCATCTTCACACAAGAATATTAACTACAGCAGCACTTTGAAAGTGATGACCAAGAATTTTTGTTGCTTAATTATTTCTTTAAGAGTATTTACCTCTGCTGCTTCCGAAAAAGTATCACACATGTGAAGAAGTTCAGCAAGAATCAGCCCCAAAGCATAGATGTCCACTTCCTTTCCATATTCTTTTGAAGAAATCTGAGAAGACAAAACACATTTACCTTTGTTACTTTCCTTACCTTCCAAACCCAATAAGGCTATTTGACTCAAACATATTTTTATCACACAGCAGTGTCTATTTATTAGCAAGATCTGTAGAGTCTGACAGCCCACATGCAAACATCTACCACTGAATAACTGAATCTTCTGTGCAATTAACCATCCACATGGAAATAATCTCAGCTATAAGATGGGATAAAATAGTATCAACCTCATAGTCTGACTGTGGGATTAAATGAGACGCAGAAGGTAAAGCAGTTAAAATAGTACCCAGTAGGTGATTCACATACACATGTCCATGGCATATTTGTTCATAATATTCCATAACTAGAAACAATTCAACTGTCCATCAACAGAAGAAAGGACAAATATTTTGTGGTATAGTCATGCAATGGACTACTTACTCAGCAATAACAAGGAATTATCTGCTGGTCCAAGTAACAACTAAAGGCTCTCTAGTAGACATGACTTTGAATGAAGAAATTAAATACAGAAGAATACACACCTATGTGGTTCTGTTCATATAAAGGTCAAGAATAGGAAGCACTAAGCTAAGGGGCCAACACGAGAGTGCTGGTTGTCTCTGGGCAGTGGGGAGAAAGGATTGATTGGAAAGGACCAGAGGGATTTTCTTAGTGAGAAAAATGTTCAAAAACTTCATAGGCCTGTAGGTCACACATTTGTCAAAATGAAAAAAATATCCACTTAAGATCTGTGTGTTCACTGATGTCTAAATTATTCCTCAACAAACTGTTTTCAAGTTGCAAAATTGTCTAAAATAAAGAAAAGCATCCAGGCACAATGGCTTATGCCTGTAATTCCAGCACTTTGGGAGGCGGAGGCAAGAAGATTGCCTGAGCCTAGGGTGAGACCTCAACTCTACGGTAAATCAAAAAATTATCCAGGCATGGAGGCACACGCCTATGGTTCCAGTTACTTGGAGGGCTGAGGCAGAAGGATTGCCTGAGCCCAATAGGCCGAGGCTGCAGTGGACGTGTTCATGCCACTGTACTCCAGCCTGGACGACAGAGTGAGATTCCAATCCAAATAAATAAATAAATAAATTGAAGAAAAGCCTACAACGAATGCTTTTTTAAAAATGTGGTGACCAACCATGTTGCCTATGGAAGCTGGATTGGATTTTTTAAAATGTGGTACATATACACAATGGAATATTATGCAGCCATAAAGAAAGAAACATATGGACTTCGCAGCAACTTGGATGGATTTGGAGTCAATCATACTCAGTGATCTATCACAGAAACAAAGAACAGAATACCACATGTTCTCATAAGCAAACCTTGAACAATTATAATACTACAAGAAAGCGCTTGGCAGTAGTGAGAAACTGTCAGGGGAGGGGGATGGAGTTGGCAATTGGAATTGCTAGGGGAGAGAGGGTGATACCTCATCAACAAGGGTACCTGCATAATCAACGCTTGTATACCTTACCCTAAATTGTACCCCACATCTTTATAATTTAAAAAAGTGTTGTGAAGGTGACAATGCAGGAAGGAAGAGATATTTAATAAAACGGAAGTTAAAAGAGAACCAGTAGCCTTCTATTGTGTTTACATTCACTTCCACTAAAACCTTAAATTATACTTTTATGCCAAATGGCCCTCAAAATGACCAGAAAATTATTACAATTTGGATGGATTTGGAGTCGATCAGACTCAGTGATCTATCACAGAAACAAAGAACAGAGTACCACATGTTCTCATAAGCGGACCTTGAACAATTATAAAACTATAAGAAAGTGATTGGCAGTAGTGGGAAACTGTCAGGGGAGGGGAGTGGGATTGGCAGTTGGAACTGCTAGAGGAGGGAGGACCAGATCTGGTGAATAGGGAGACTGTGGCACTGGGATCGTGCTGCTATTTGTCAAAAACTCAGTGCAGTGTGGGCAGTTACACTCATAAATCACCAATCATGAAATAGGCAAACGCACTGAAAGACTCTCAAAAAAAAAAATTCACTGAAGTTGAATGCAACAACACTAGCAGGTACACAAATGCCCATGGGTTCCTAGAACACTTACTTAGCAGGGCAAGTCTATACTACAAGGGGCTTGCCCTCCAAAAAACAATTCCAGGTTTTTTGGGGGTCCCCTCATATATAACTATATAGAGTTATGTCACAAATCAGTTCCTTGTAAAAGTGTATGCATGTATGTGTTTGTGTAAAAAGTGCCTGTGTGTGTATTTGTGTATATGTTTTTACGACTCGTGGAAAATTATCCAAAAGGACAAAGAACAAATTGATGAAAAGAAGAGGAGGAGGAAAGGTTATGGGGAATTTTCAATTCTTATTCTATATACTTCTGCACTGCTTAATTTTGTAAGAAGTGTCTGACCAGGCGTGGTGGCTCAAGTCTGTAATCCCAGCACTTTGGGAGGCCGAGGTGAGAGGATTGCCTGAGCCCACAGGTTTGAGAACAGCTTGGGCAACTTGGCAAGACCTCAACTCTACCATAAATCAAAAAATTAGCCAGACATGGTATTGCGCGCTTGTAGTAGTTCTGGCTACCTGGAAGGCTGAGGCAGAAGGATTGCCGGAGCCCAGGAGGTTGATGCTGGGGTGGTCGTGATTGTGCCACTGCACTCCAGCTTGGGAGATGGAGTGAGTCTCCAACTCAAACATACAAAAAAGGAAGAGTCTCCTATATCTATAATTTAAAAAGTAAAAGAATTAAAATATATAAAGACAGAAAAGAAAGGGACCTTACCTGTTCTGGGCTCATGTATCCCCTAGTTCCTGCATTACGTGTTCGCTTTCCATCATGTTTCAGGGATGTCACAAGTCCAAAGTCTCCAATCTTTATTTGTGCTTCATCTACTAAAAATATATTACTTGGCTAAAAAAGAAAACAATATTTAATGTATAAATACCTATTTGACATACTATTATTAAATGTCCAAATCATATTTGGCAAAGGCTATTTTTATATTTCCTTATAAGACCTTTATCCTCATGTAGGAAGCCCCTATCAGGGAAGTTAATATAATGGGTCTTTAAAATGTCAGCTGAAGGATGGAAGTTAGGGAGTTCCCCATCCCAAGACAGGGCAGAACGTCCACTTGAGGAAATGCTACAAATATGAGTCCCGGATCTGATAGGGATTGGGGGAGACACCTGAAAGGTCCCTTCTGATTTTGAGATGCCCTGAGTGGGTCCATTCCCAACAATACCACAGATCATCTCATGCAGAATTTCCCCTGAGGATCTTACTTGGGTCAAATTCTCCAGACCTCTGACAACTCCTTAACAAACACATCCCCTTCACCTTGAAAGACTACCATGTCCACTGGAAGTTGATGACTAGCTCTGAAATATTTATTTCATGCAGTTCTAAAATTTTATAATTGTTTTTAAAAGAACAGAATGAGAAGTGCTCAAGCCTATTCCACCACTTTGTAGCAGGTATTGACTAATAGTCTAAAGACCATAAAAACAGGAAGGCAGTTGATGTAGAAATTGGTATTTTGCCATTCTTAAAAAGGTTAGACTTTCAATACAATCTTAAGCTACACACACAGAGAGAGACCCTTTGAAATAACACACTTATGAGGGGGTCTGTAAAAGAAACTGTGAGGGAAGAGACCCTAAGCCCAGAGAAGGCTGAAGGAGGAGCCTTCAAGAAGCCAGTCTGAGATGGTCCATGCAGAAATGGGTAGATAATTAAATCAGAACTTGATGAATATACTGGGACGATACCCAGAGAAACTCAAAGTATTCCCAAAAAACATGTTTATTGCAGCACTATTCACAATAGCAAAAACATGGAACCACCCGTGCTGCCCATCAAAACTGGACTGGCTAAAAAAATGTGGTACATAGACACAACGGAATATTACGCAGACATAAAGAAGGACAAACATAGGAACTTCACAGCAACTTGGATGGATTTAGAGTCTATCATACTTAGTGATCTATTATAGAAACAAAGAACAGAGTACCACATGTTATCACTCATAAGTAGACCACGAACATTTACCATAATACTATAAAAAAAAGATTGGCAGTGGCAGGATACTGCCAGGGTGGTGGGGGACACAGCAGCAATCAGGGTACATGATCTCAAACCAGGTAAAGTGAGGACCAAAGGGAGGCCCAAACTTTACCTGTACAATGTCCACTTGTATACCTAATCCTAAATTGTATCCTACATCATTTAAAAAAATTGTATAAAAGGTCTTTAAAGGAATCATTGAGATAAGAAAAAGGAAGTTTAAAATATAAATATTGAAAATAAACAAACTAAAAAGAATTCAGTGAACAGTTACACTGGAACCTAATGCCAATAAATGCCAATAATACAGATGGAAGGCTGTGATCTATGAGGGGTGAATGTGAGAGAAAATGCTCCGATGCCATGTTCAAGTTACATCGAAGACACACATTGGATTTGCAAGGGAAACCGCTGGTCCGGTGTGAGGCTGTCACCTGACTCTGAGAAACAGGATGTTCCATGTATGATGCTTGGTAAATATCTACACTGGATGAGACTATCTCATAAACATATCAGATCACTTTTTATAGTTCACTACAAAGAAAAACAATAATGCCACATATTGTCTGATAGGCTACAGTATGGTTAGACAAAATGTAGGGTTATAGAGCATGAAAAACTTTATATAGGAGACAAAGGAACAAGGGCAGATGCTCAGGTTGAGACTGATCAAAGAGCCTGGGCCTATGAGGAGATGAGATCTTCTAGAGAGAAGTCGCCTCGGACAGGAATTCCTCATTCCAGAAACCTCTGTGTCCCTCACCAGCACCTAAGGTCTCATTCTTAAGAGTCCAACAGTCCTAAACACTTGGAGAATTTTATAAGAGGGGCTGTGTTGCGTAAAGACCTCTTTCTGCAAAGTCACCTACAGCTGTTCATTTGCAAAGCATAACCCAAAAGTGTCAGCCTTCATTTGTGTCTTCTCTCAGAGGAGAGAAATAAGCAACTGTGGCAGTGAGAACTAGAAGAGTTATAGAAGATGCAAAAACTCGGGGTTAAAGTCTGACTTTTGAGCAACTGCAACCTGGGCAAAAGTTCCCTTCAAACCAACATAAGAGCAGATCAGTCCATAACACAGGGCACAGACAGTGCAGGGTACAGGAGGGAACCAGTCGACTTCCTTCATTCACTCTTTGAGGGCCAGCAAGTGTTTTTTTTGTTGTTGTTGTTGCTTTGCTTTCTGAGTTGGAGTCTCACTCTGTCACCCAGGCTGGAATGCAGTGGCACCCTTAAGGCCACTGCTGCCTCGACCTGCTGGGCTCAGGCGATCCTTCCACCTCAGCCTTCCAAGTAGCTGGAAATACAAGCACATGCAACCATGCCAGGCTAATTTTTTTATTTATTGTAGAGATGAGGTCTTGCCAAGTTGCCCAGGTTGGTCTCAAACCTGGGGACTCAGGCAATCCTCTCAGCTCAGTCTCTCAAAGTGCTGGGATTATAGGCGTGAGCCACCAGAGGGCCAGCAAGTTAACACCTACACTTCTACATTTACTTGCAAAGTGTTATGTATGTAAACAATTGTGCTTAGTTTGCTATTTAACTACATGTGAAGGTATAGCCACTCTACATTTATCCTTTTGAACACTGTCCTGATGACGTTCCAACATCAAAGAACACCTTCAGATATAAAGAGAGAGATGGGAACCAGGCGGACTTGAACACCAACACATCAGAGGTCCAGCCCCTGGGCAGACCCAAGAAGCAATACCTTGTAAGGGCCACTAATTCCTACCTAGGCCCAACAGACAACCCTATGCATGGACACATCCTTTTCTGAAGGAGCTCTGTGCTTCACTCTGTGTTCCTGGCTGTGTTAGAGAGGAGGAGTAAGCAGAGGACCAAGAGGCACATAGAGAAGGTGCCCCTGCCCAGGACAGAAGAAGACAGGTCCAGGGTGAGCAGGAAAAACTAAATACAGGCTCTGGGGGCCCAGGGGACAGGCAGAAGAGCACCCTGTCAGAGAAGAGCAGGAGGCCAAGTCCAGGGGTAGCACTGGGCACGGCCAGCGTGGGAAGGAAGTAGGCACATCACAGGGAACAGGACAGGAGAAGCTGCGGAAGGCTTATGTCCCATTCTTTTTTAACTTTGATGAGAAGGAAAAATTGGAAAACTGCTTGACCAGACCAGGAAAGCCCGAGGAAAGCAAAAATAGGAAGGAGTGATACATGGTTCAAGTTCTGGATGATTGTAGTTCCCATATCATGCGGCTGAAATGTATAACCAAGAAAATATTAGACTCTGAGGCCAGGAGCTGTGGTTTACACCTGCAAACCCAGCGCTTAGGGTGGCCAAGTCAGGAGGATGGTTTGAGGCTCAGGAATTCAAAATCAGCCTGGACAACATAATTAAGCCCCATCTCAAACAAAAACAAGAAAAGAAAACACTAGACTCTGGACCCACTTGCTGTGAGTGTCCTAAAAAGTATTGACTGAGAGATTAGGGAACCTTGTTCCCAAAGCCACAGGCAACAAACCAAGTCCCTTCTGCCTCTCAACTAAGCCTGAGTAGCAGCAGAGGAAGGGACAGAGCAGCCATTGGCTGTGCCCGCCACAATCATTAACTGCATAGAAAGATCCATTATGTGAAAGCTATTAGTGTTTACCATGACTGGGGTGTGACTATCAGCCAAACAGACCAGAAGTGGATGAGCCTTCCTGCAGGGCTCATTGTCAGAGGAAGGTCACAAGCCCTGGGGAATCTTCCGAGTGGTTCTGTGGGATGGTATTTGGGGAAAGTTGTAGACCCATCCTAACCTCCGAGGATCAGAGGTATCATTTCCTCATAATTATGAATCACAATTCTAAAACTAGGGAGGACAGATTTTAAAATCACCAAATGACATTTATCAACTAACAGAAGGCAGCTTCCATTTACCTTAAGATCTCTATGAATTAAGTTTTTTGAATGTATGTAATCCACTCCTTTGACTATCTGTTCAAAGATTTCTAGAGCCAAAGCTTTTTCTGGTGTCTTGCCTCTTCTATCATGGATCCATTGCTCCAATGTCCCTCTATCACAGAATTCCATTTGGATGAAAAGGCATCTCGTCTGTGATCTGGATATAAAATTTGGGATATATTAAAAGTAACAATTAAGACACATTTATGAAAACTACATTTCCTTAAAAAAATTATGGCTCATCTTCTTAAAAACCCCCAAACATGTCTCAAAACAAATCTGAATCCACTAAGTTAATTTGAATCAAAATATAAACCATTTTTTATTTAAATCATAATATTCCAGATGTCCAGAGCTTTAATTCTTTAGTTAGTTTATAAAGTATGAGACTACCTATTCTCTTGTTTTGTTTTTTTTTTAATCAGAGTCTTACTCTGTCACCCGGGCTGAAGTGCAGTGACATGATCGGGGCTACCACAGCCTCGACCTCTTGGGCTCAGGCCATCCTTTCGCCTCAGCCCCCTGAGTAGCTGGGGTTACAGGCATGTACCACTATGCCTGGCTAATTTTACTTTTTATTAGAGATGAGCTTTTACTTTGTGGTCTGTGCTGGTCTCAAACTCCTGGGCTCAAGCAAGCCTCTCACCTCAGCCTCCCAAAGTGCTGGGGTTACAGGTGTGAGCCACTGTGCCCAGCCATATTTCCTATTTTTTAATGACCTAAGTTGGCCTTGATATTTATTTATATTATTTGTTTCTTTCATATTATTTATTTATTTTTACTTACCTTGATTCGTTGATACTGTTGTCAGTAAAGATATCACTGTTCTCAGAATTGTCATCACTGTTCTCAGAATTGTCATCACTGCCCTTAGAATGGTAATCACTGCTCTCAGAATGGTAATCACTGCTCTCAGTGTGGTAATCACTGCTCTCAGGATCATCATCACTGCTCTCGGAATCTGGATAGTAATCAGTTCCTTCCCAACAAGTATGGTAGCGAACGATGTTCACATGGCTGAGCTGTGCCAGTGCTTTCACCTCTCGTTTCACCTTCCTAGTTAGAGGAACAGGGAACAAGGAAGTGTCGGTCAACAGCCACAGAACCCTTCCGGGGACAGGAGACAGCAATCTGCATTCCCCGATGACATAGTTGGTGGTTCCCACCTGCATTTTAGAATGACAGCCAGGAGACACAAAAGGAAGGCGTGAACACGAGAGAACGCACAGCTGCCGTCACTCTCCACAAAAAGGAATAAGCAGTGACTTGAAAAACGCCCAACATCAGACCATTTAGCCATCATCTGTAAGATGTGGTGAAGGCAGGTATATGAAAATCCAATTGAAGCCAGGCTCGGTGGCTCAGCCTGTAATCCCGCGCCTTTGGCAGGCTGAGGTGAGTGAATTGCCTGAGCCCGCGGGTTCGAGACCCGTCTGGGCAACTTGGTGAGACCTCATCTCTACAATGAATCAAAAAATCAGCCAGGCGTGGTAGCGTGCGCCTGTTGTTCCAGCTACTTGGAAGGCTGAGGTGGACAGATCGCCGGAACCCGGTGGATCGAGGCTGCGGTGCCGGGAGCAGCCACTGCACTCCAGTCTGGGTGACAGAGTGAGACTCCAACTCAAAAGAAAAAAAAAAAAAAGAAAATCCAATTGAATTAAATTGCTTCCTCTATAAATAAATAAATGAGTCTTCAAAAATAAATAAGTGAAAATAAAAATCATTTCTAGTAATCTTTGAAGTGTCAGTGATGCAATTTTTAATAGTTCAATCGTACACTCTGTTTTATTTAGACTTGAGTTAACATCTTTGGATTTCTCAAACAAACCCCAGACAGGCAGCAGGATTGGGGAACCCAGGAAGCAGGAAGAATGAAACTTAAGGATTTTCAGTGTGAGGCAAAAATACACAAAGAATAATTTATGCCCAGAAACTGACACAGTGGGAGCCTTATAGGAATGTGTTGTCAGATCTAAGACAATTTCATGTTAAAGGCAGTAAGTAAATTTGAGATTGCAGAAAAGGGAAAAGAGATGCAAACATTTTACAATTTTATTTTTTAAATTGAAAGTTCTAAACTATATGACTTAAAATTTGTAAAAATTAAAGTTATGGATACTTCGACAATCATAAAACAATCCGTTATTATTTTGGATGTTTTTGTTTTTGTTTCGAATTGGGGGTCTTACTCTGTTGCCCAGGTTAGAGTGCAGTGGCACAATCATGGCTTACCACAACATATACTGCCTAGGCTCAGGAGATCTTTCTGCCTCAGCCTCCTGAGTAGCTAAAACAATGGGTACTCACCTCCATGGCCAGATAATTTGTTTTTATTTTTAGTAGAGACAAGGTCTCACTATATTGCCCAGACTGGTCTCAAACTCCTTATAACTTTCATTTGTAATGGCTGCAAGACAGCTATTGATCAGTGAAGAGAAGAAAGCATATTAAATCATTGCTTTATTGCTGGTTATTTTGTTTGTTCTAATATTTCACTGCTATAAATTATGACATTTATGTCTTCTCATATATAGATCCATAACTTGGATAATATTCTTAGAAAAGGTTCCTAAACAGGAAATCCTTGGGACAAAGTACATAAACATTTTTATGGCTCCATATTAATATTTCCAAGTATATTTTTAAACATATTGTACCAATTTATAAGTCACTAAAGAAGTCCAAGATACTGCACCTTAATCAACATTATTATATTTTTTTTTAGATAGAATCTTACTCTGTTGCCCAGGCTAGAGTGCAGTGGTGCGATCATAGCACACTGAAGTCTCCATCTCCTGGGCTCAAGTAATCCTCCTGCTTCAGTTTCCCAAGTGACTGACCTGCCAAACCATGCCCAGTTGATATATATATATATATATATATTTTTTTTTTTTTTTTTTATAATCAATATTTTTTATTATGATGTTGTAGGGTACAGTTAAGGGTTAGGTATACAAATACGTTTCACCAGTTAATTTTTTTTTTTTAATTTTTTTAAAGGCATGATTTCATTATGTTGCACAGCCTGGGCTCGAGCACTTGGCTCTAGTGATCTTCCTTCCTTAGGCTCCCAAGTATCTGAGATATTATTACCATTTACAAAAATCAATTTTATTGTTATTTTTTTCTTTTACAAACTGTTGGGTCGCGGGTAGCCTTTCAATAGATCACAGTAAAGGAACAGCTGTCCTGTACCATTTCCTTCCATTTGAAATTGCTATCTAATGGGGGGAACAATTGTACTTCATTCCTGTTAAGTAAAACGACAAAGAAGGAAAAAGTCTTGTGTTGATGCCACATAGGTAGGAGGGTCTCTCACACAAGGCATCTCTCACCTGTCCCTGGGGCAGGAAGCACGATTGTGTGCCTGGGAGGAAGAACATCTGGCCCTCCGAGCCTGCTTCTCCTTTGCTCTCACCCCTTCCTTAGCCCAGGTCACTTTCCATCTCCTTTTCTAGTCTCTGAAGGATCCATCTGGTGAGCTACATATGGTGACAATGGCCAGAGGACAGCAAGCAAGACTGGGGAGCTGGTAAACCTGTGACAGAAGACCTCCCTTCTGTGATTTCCTTCCTGAAGGACTTCTAATCCCAGCGCAGAGGGGTTCTAAGTCTCCACTTTCTACATGGGAGATGGTGTCCAAAGACGGTCATGCTCAGTTCTTTCCCTCCTCACACCACACACCCACGCCTCAAAATTCCAATAGTAGAGTCTATCTGCCTTCCCCTTGCATCTGAATGGGCTTTAGTGACCTTTGTTAACTAATATAACATGGTGGAGGTGATATTCTGGAACCTCTCAGACTAGGCCCACAGAAACCTTGCCATTCCCTCCTGGTCTCTTGGATGACTGTTTGTGGGGACAATCCTTCTTGAAACCCAGATGCTAAGTTGTGAGAAGCCCAGGCCACATGGAGAAGCCGTGTGGAAGTGCTCCGGTTGGGGGTCCCAGCAGGACTTGCAGTCCACAGCCAGCATCAACTGCTAGCCAGCTTGGCCATCCACCCTCATCAGGCTTTCAGATGATTCCTGACTGCAGACACCTGGGAGTCCTAAGTGAGAAGTGCCCAGATGAGCACAGTTAACTCACAGGGCCATGGGCGATAACAATGAATTGCTGTTTTTAAGCCACTACATTTTGGAGCAGTGTACGAGGGGGGACCCCAAAAGACATGGAATTATCTTTTTGGAGGATGGGTCCCTTATAGTACAAGCTTTCTCCACTAGGCAAGTGTTCTAGGAATCCATCGCATCTGTGTGCCTGCTAGCATTGTTGTGAGAGGTTCTGTTTGGAATCACTAAATTTTTTAGAGATTCAACCTGTTTGGTGATTTCACAATGGGTGATTTACGAGTGCACCTGCTCACACCATGCTGCGTGTTCAGTAGTTTTTGACCAAAACATCAGGATCCCGTACCCTACCTGCCCTATTCACCTAATCTCGCCCCCAAGTGACTTTTTTTCTTTTCTCTGGATGAAAAAATCCTCAACACACACACACACACACACACACACACACACACACACACACACGCATTTTCCCAAAGTGGAAAGAGGTAAAACAAAAAACAGCAGAAGCAGTAAAAGGCATCAAAATTGTTGAGCTCAAAACTGTTAAGGGTTTCGATAGGTGTATTGCATCGAACGGAGAGTACTTTGAAGTGAAATGAAGTTTAAATACACAGTTTTCTATAAATTCCAGGTCATCCCCCCGCCTTGTATTATGCACTGACAGACAACCAGGACAATTACCAACTAGCTTTGACCTGAGACATACCAGCTCCCATCTTTGGCTCTCAGTCTTTTTATCCGTAAAATAAGGAGGTGAGACTAGACTCTCTCAAAGGTCACCTTAAACCATGACTCTATAGCTTCAGTCTTCAAGACAGACTCAAGTAGATGATCAATGGTAGATCCATTTTTTATCAAAATAACCACAGTAAAGTGAGATCACTTCACAGTAAGCCAAGCTCCTCTCAGGGGAAAGGAGTAAATAACACACTGACAAAGAGACAAACATAAAAATGAACAGAGCAGGTTCACCACACCTTCATGTTCCAAAAAAATAAAACATGTATTACTTACTCGTTGTAATAGTTAACACGTTTAATAACGTAGGTCTTTCTGTCAATTCTGTGTTTTGCTTTAAAAATGTGGCCAAATCCACCTATGCCGATTGGTTCTATTTCTTCAAAATCGTTGGAAAACCTTAAAGATAAACACCACGGTTATTATGAGGTTCCATTTTTTTCCCTCTTTCTGCCATTTAACGTCACTTGAGAGATGAACTATATAAAAAACCCGATTCTCTCCTTCTGAATAAGAAAAGTCCACTGGGCAGAAACTCTTAATTCACAAAGAGTCGTCCCTTCCCCGCCCCTGGACTCACCCCCTCAGCCTTCCACATTGAGCCCAACATAACAGATCACCCCTGGGAGTCACAGTCGCCTCCTGGCTGTTCCAAAGGATAAAGGATCCCATCCTTAGCACAAGACATTCTAAAGCATCACCAAGTTGTGCTCCATAGCACGCACCACGCCCCATGGGAGAAACACGCATGTGCTCTGAACCTGGCAGGGTTTATAACTCTATTGGGCCCCACTTGCCGTCCTCAGGCCCTGTGGATGCTACTTCAAAGACATCGCTGGCATCTGCCCCCTTTACTCCGCCTTGATATCTTCACCCCAGTCCACGCTTCCCTTGTTAATCGCCTTCCACCTCTTCCCCTGCTCTGCTCCAACCCACAACCCATGCAGCAGCCAGAGGGGTGAAAATGGGGTCTGGTAGCATTTCTCTGCTGTGGAAACTCCCCAGTAGCCAACCTCTGCTTGCAGCGGAAGGATCGCCAGAGCCCAGCAGGTCGAGGCTGTGGTGGCCGGGAGCGGCCATTGCACTCCAGTCTGGGCGACAGTGAGACTCCAACTCAAAAAAAAAAAAGAAAAGCCAAGTGGCCCAGGAGGTGCCACTAGATGTGTACCCTGCCTCCCTAGGCAGCCTTGTCCCCCGGCGCTGAGCTCTGGCTCACTGTAGGCACAGACGCTCCTTCTGTCTGTTCTCAACACTCACATCCTATTTCTACCTCCATCCTCCTGCAGGCCCTTCCTTCCACCTCGCACACAGCCTTCTGGCCTCATCCTGGCGGCCTCTGCACAGGTGTGAGCTCAGAGAAGCCTTGCCTCATCCTCACTGGAAACCCAGAAACCCCGCTTCCGTTTCTCTCCCTTTCGGAGTTCTGACCATCGTCGACCCTGGCAGATTTTTTGGGTAACTGTTTCTTTAATGGCAGTCAACCCCATGAAACCCCATGAAACCCCATGAAACCCCATGAAACCCCATGAAACCCCATGAAACCCCATGAGGGCAGGAAATGCCTCTACCAGTTCCTGCTACAAACCCACTGTCCAGAACAGTGCTGGTTAGATGTGAAGTGCTTGAAGTGTATGCGTTGATTCTTTACTGTGTTTTAAACTTATATTCAGTGCTCCCCTGTTGCAAACAGGCCTTCTTTGTTTTAGAGATTTCACCGAAACCCAAATGTATTGTCTACAGCAAAGGAACGCTTTTTTCAAGTGAAATCTGGCCTGGAACTAGAAAACAAATGTGGATCATTCTCAATCCTGCAGAAGTGTTTTTTTGTTTGTTTGTTTGTTTTGTTTTGTTTTTGCTTGCTTTTTAATTGCTGGTTTAGGGGAGTATTTGTCTTTAATATTAAAAACTTCCTTGGCCGGGTTTGGTGGCTCAGCCCGTAATCCCAGCACTTTGGGAGGCAAAAGCAAGTGGATTGCCTGAGCCCGCGGGTTCAAGACCAGCCTGGGCAACTTGGCGAGACCTCATCTCTACAATAAATCAAAATTAGTTGGATGTGGTAGTGCGCACCATAGTTCTGGCTACTTGGAAGGCTGAGGCAGAAGGATCGCCTGAGCCTAGCAGGTGGAGGCTGTGGTGGCCGTGAGCATGCTGCTGCACTCCAGTCTGGGCAACAGAGTGAGACTCCAACTCAAAAAAAAAAAACAAAAAAACTTTCATAGATGTCAGAGAATCCACATAAATGTCAGCAAGATCCACACTCATCACACCCTCGTAGAATTTGTCTAAATCTTACTTCACAACAGACAAAGGTCCTTCTTGGGCTTGACTCTGCTACAACAATTAAGCTATTCAGGTAGGAATATAATTAAACCTTAAAACAGGCCCCTATGAAACTTCTGGGCAACCCCTCCAGATCCCCTCCCACTGTGGGAACTTTTCTGTTTTCTCAATGAATCCTGTTTTCAAAAACAAAAACCAAAAAACTTCTGCTGAATGAGCAAACATATTTTTAGATAAATTCTCTTTCAAAGTTCCATCTTACCTTTCGTCCACAGTATGTATTTTTTCTTTCCTCTCAGGAGGGACAAATGTAGGTGCCAAACATCTAAAAGTTAAGAGAATAATGTAAGACTCAGATAAAACTGAAATCACCAGCCTAGGCAGCATAACGAGACCTCAGCTCTACAAAAGAAATAAATTAACTGGGTGTGGTGGCAGATCCTGGTAGTCCCAGCCATTCTGGAGGCTGAGGTGGAAGGATCGCCTGAGCCCAGGAAGTCGAGGCTGTGGTGAGCCATGATCGCGCCACTGCACTCCAGCCTGGGCAACAGAGTGAGACCACAACTCACAAAACAAACAAAAACAAATTCCCTGGAACAACTGTCACTTGTTTAGGGTATGTTTCATGCCTTGCACTAGGTGTTTTGTATTTTTGGTCAACTAGGAATAACAGGGCAGCAAGTGTTACCCTGTCTTTTTATAAAACTATGCCCTAAAATTTCTCCTCCAATAATTCGTGCCCAGAGTCTTCAGTCCACCAGGACCCTGTCAATCAGGTGGGCTTCCAAGGCTGGCTCCCAACACTCCTCCAATAATTTGCATCTCCTCTCTGGTTCCTTTCATCACCTTAAAGCACTCATTGTGGACGTGCCACCAGCCTCTCCTTTCTTCCTCTAGGGTCACAGTTGCTGGAGGCACATTTCCCTGAACCCTCATTCTGGCTCTCTTTTTTTTTTTTTTTTTTTTTGAGTTAGTCTTTCTCTGTCACCCAGACTGGAGTGCAGTGGCACACTCCCCGTCACCGCAGCCTCGACCTGCTGGGCTCCAGCAATCCTCCCCCCTCAGCCTTCCAAGTAGTTGGAACTACAGGTATGTTCAGTTTTGATTTACTGTAGAGATGAGGTCTCGCCAAGTTGCCCAGGCTGGTCTCAAACCCGCAGGCTTAGGCAAGTCACTCGCCTAGGCCTCCCAAAGTGCTGGAATTACAGGCTGAGCCACTAACCTCTGGCTATTTCTTACTGTTTAGAAGCCACCTGCAATTGCCTTATCAGCAAACACATCCAAATGTTATCTTCCCTCTCATCCCTCAAGTCTTCCAAATCCTCGAGGCCATCAGGGCCACGATTCCTGGCTGTGTTCCATTAAATGGATTGATCTTCAGTTTCTCTTCCTGGACCTCCTCTTCAGGCTCTTACCCAGATAGAGGGACTTGGTTCCCTCCAGTGTCACCTACTCCTCCTTGACCGTCTTTCTCACACATTCTCCCCCACGCAGCCCCGTCTTCTCTCCATGTGGACACCCACACCAGGAGGCATCTTTCTCCCAGGTGTCTGTCTGCTGCTCAGAACACACGGGGCTCACATGTTCCTGTTACCATCTTTCCCTCAGTTCTGACTCTATTTACATCCTTGCCTTTTTCTTCCGTAAAGGAACCAAATCGGCACAATTGACGCGACATTTGAGTTCTTTTCTTTTACTCATATTATTTATTTTCACCCTTTTTACTTGCCTGTAAAATAATGCACTCTTCTTGAAAACACCTCTCTAAGCCCATGCCCTAATAAGCCACATCCAAAACAATGTCTTTAATTACTCCAGCAACACCCCCATAGCGCTTAATGTCTGCAGTGTAGTGTGTGCATACATTCAAAGCTTTGTTGTTGTTGTTTTTGAGTCAGGGTCTCACTCTGATGCCCAGGATGGAGTCCAGTGGCATGATCACAGCTCACCACAGCCTCGACCTCCTGGGCTCAGGCAATTGTCTCATCTCAGCCTCTTGAGTAGCTGGGACTACAGGCGCATGCCACCACACCCCACTAATTATTTTTAATTTCTTTGTAGAAACAAGGTCTTGCTATGTTGCCAAGGTTGGCCTTGAACTCCTGGGCTCAAACAGTCCTCCCGTCTAGACCACCCAAGGGGCTGCTTTACAGGCATGAGCCACCACACCCACGCAGATTTTTTTCTTCTCTTTCCTTATGTAACTGGTTGGTTGTTGTGAGAAACAATCTCTGTTCAGTTCCACTCTATCCTTCATCCTCCCTTCCGCACACCTTGGCTCACTGCTGATATTCTCGGTAACTCTCAAGTTCTAGTTCATCCATCCCACTCAGCAGTTTCCCCAAATCCTGGTGTCTTCACAGTCTAGAGCCACACCCATTCCTTCTGATATGTGATACTTGTTCATTTAAATCAAACTTGAAGGACAAACGCCTGGACAAACAGCTTCCTACTCTGACATGGGTGGACAGCCCTTCTATGCACATGGCAGAGAGGGTTCCACACAGCTGCTGCCGTCGCGACCTCCGTGATGGGAAGATGTCTGCATCCTTCAAGCAGGGGCACCCTGGTCTCTCAGGAGTCCCGCAGACTAAGCCATCCTGATATATCTCAGAAACAGAGGATGACCCTAGTTTGATCAAATATAGTGGATGGATCTCACAGTTTTAGCAACTTAGCATCTTAATAAAAATTTAAAAGTTCAATTGCTTATAAGTAATATAAAACATTTCAGAATGTACCAAAGGGACAAAAATTTCTGGAAAATTAGACATGAAAATAAGCCTACTTTATTGCTTAGATACAATGTCACACAAAAAAAGCCGATGACATCTCACCTTTCGGGCCCTTGTTCTGTTGAGTCACGTTGCTCAAAATTCTTGGCTAGTCCTGCCATCTGGATATCTGTGTTAATGATGCCCACTAATTCTCACGGGATGAACTTCTGAAGTCTCCGCTGTTGTCAGCAGCATAAGACCAAATGCCTACAAAGAAAAACAATCTTGTCCAGTATAAATTACTAAAAAGACATAACCTTTTTTCTAATAAAATTACTAAATGAGCAATTTGAAGAATAACTTAGATGTTATATATTTCCTTGTTTATATTACCTTGAGGAAAATGTGACATATATACCTCCCTCTACCAGAAAAAAACCCACAAGGATATTTTTTGTTTGTTTGGTTTTGTTTTGGAGTCTCACTCCTTTGCCCAGACTGGAATGCAGTGACACGCATGCTCACGGCCACCCCAGTGTCAACCTTCTGGGCTCCAGCGATCCCTCCCCCTCAGCCTTCCAAATAACCGGAACTACAGACGTGTGCTACCATGCCTGGTTATTTTTTATTTTATTGTAGAGACGGGATCTCGCCAAGTTGCCCAGGCTGGTCTTGAACCGGCGGGCTCAGGCAATCCACTCGCCTTGGTCTCCCAAAGTGCTGGGATTACAGGCTGAGCCACCAAGCCTGGCCTAGGATACATTTTAACACTAGAAAAGAAATCACCAATTTCTTCTCATGGTTTCATTTAAAAAAGAAAGTCTATTTCCTTGGTTTTCCTTGCAAAGTGCTATAACACCTTGTTACGTGGGGGAGTTTTGTGTACCCTCTCTAAATCTCAAAAAACAAGGCAACAGAATTAGTGTAGAGCTGAACCCTGGATCAGTTTAATGAAAAAGATGAGACTGGAAATGGTAGCTCACACTTGTAATCCGGGTCCTTTGGGTGTCCAATGTGGGAGGGTCACCTGAACCCAGAAGTTTAAGACCAGCCAACTTGGACAACACAGCGAGACCTCGTCTCTACAAAAAAATAAAAAAGAATAATCTGGGTATGATGGTGCATGCCTGTAGTCCCAGCTATTTGAGAGGCTGAGGTTGAAGGATTGCTTGAACCCAAGAGATTGAGATTGCAGTGAGTCATGATCGTTCCACTGCACTCCAGCCTGGATGATAGTGAGACTCTGACCCAAAATAAAACAAAACAAAAAACAGGTCAACACATATTAGCATAAAGCTGTGTCCTGGATCACAGCTTAATGAAAGGAGGACTCTAACAGTGTCACGCCTACCATTGTTATCTATACCCTCTTTTTTTTTTTTAATCTGACAAAATCTGATCCAAAGTTTTTCTACTTTATTAATCTTGCCGAAGAACTACCTTTTGGGTTTTTTTTAAAAATCTTCTTTATTATTTATTTGCTACTTTTAAATTAATTTTTGCCATTATATTTTTTTCTTCTGCTTTTTGACTCAATTTTTTTGTTAACTTTTCACTCAGTTCTAGGACTTCAATAATTATGTGTGCAATATGCTTGAATATTTTTCAGTTGTGACTAGAGGGATGATATCTTAAAATTCAAAAGCATCAAGTTAAGAAAAGCATCTTGAAAACTAAATTTTTTCAAAATTGTCAAAATCTGACACGGGTCTTCTATTGTTTAACATGTGATCTATTTCATGTCTCATGTTACAACCATTATCCACTATCTCTTGGTTTATCATGTTGCTGTGCATAGCATGAAACTTCTTTTATTTTTACACTTCTCATGTTTTCCTCCTGTCTAGATGCCTATAGAATTCTTTCTCCATCCCTGGAACTCAGTGTTGTTCTGGGTAGTTCTGTATATTCCTGCCTCTATTGACCTGTTCCAATCTGCAGTTAAATATTTTTTTATTTCAGAAACTTTTTATTTTTCTTTATTCTTTTTTCTTTCTTTTTTTTTCTTTTTTTTTTTGAGACAGCGTCTCACTCTGTCACCCAGGCTGGAGTGAAGGGATGATCATGGCAAACCGCATTCTCAAACCTCTTTTAGGCTCAGGTGATCCTTCCACCTCTGCCTCCCAAGTAGCTGGGACTACAGGTACGCACCACCGCATTTGAGTACATTTTTTGTTTTGTTTTGTTTTTGAGTTGGAGTCTCACTCTGTCACGCAGGCTGGAGTGAAGTGGCATGCTCACGGCCACCACATCCTTGACCTGCTGGACTCAGGTGATCCTTCCACTTCAGCCTTCCAAGTGGCTGGAACCACAGGCATGTGCTACCACACCTGGCTCAGTTTTTGATTTATTGTAGAGACAAGGTCTCGCCATGTTGCCCAGTCTGGTCCCAAACTCCTGAGCTCAGGCAATCCTCTCACCTCTGCCTCCCAAAGTTCTGGGATTACAGGCATGAACCACCATACCCGGTGCTAATTTTTTATGTTGTGTAGAGACAAGGTCTTGCTATGTTACCCAGGCTGTTCTTCAACTCCTGGGCTCAAGCAATCCTTCTGCCTTGGCCTCCCAAAATGCTAGGATTACAAGTGTGAGCCACTGGCTCAGTCATTTATCTCTTAAACATTTTCTACTGTAGTATCTTCAGTTTTTTTTTTCTACATTTACCCTGTTCTCATCATCAGGGATACCAGTTGCACATATATTGGTTCTCCATTACCTACTCTCCACACACAATTGGCTCTCTGTATCCATGGGTTCCGCATCCCTGCATTCAACCAATCGTGGATCAAAAATATTTGGAAAAGGTATTTTTTGAAGCATTTGTTGTACTTTGTCTTTGTACTTCCACATAAAGTGAATAAAAGCATTCCTATGCTAATTTAAAAATAAATTTTGGGGGAAATAGAATGGTTGCATGTGTACTGAAAATGTGAAAACTTTTTTCCCTGTCATGATTCCCTAAGCAATACAATATAATGACTATTTACATAGCATTTGCACTTTCTTAAATAGTATGAGTAACCTAGAGATGATTTAAATTACATTCATGTGCTACATAGTGACTTTTTTTTTTTTTCTGAGTTGGTGTCTCACTCTGTCGCCCAGACTGGAGTACAGTGGCCACTCCCAGCCACCGCAGCCTCGACCTGCTGGGCTCCGGCGATCCTTCCACCTCAGCCTTCCGAGTAGCCGGAATTACAGGCGTACGCTACCACGCCTGGCTGATTTTTTGATTTATTGTAGAGACGAAGTCTTGCTGCCCAGGCGGGTCTCGAACCCGTGGGCTCAGGCAATCCACTCACCTCAGCCTCCCAAAGGTGCGGGATTACAGGCTGAGCCACCAAGCCCGGCTAGTGACATTTTGATGAACCATGAATAGCATATACAACCGTGGTCCCAAAAGATTATAGTGGAGAATCCCTGTCACTTGGTGACATCAAAGCCACTGTCAAATCACAGCACAGCACATTATTCATGTGCTTGTGGTGCTGCTGGTGTAAACAAATCTGAGCTACCAGTCGTAGGAAAGAACTGCACATACAATTGTATACAGTGCATAATTCTTGATAATGATAGCAAACAACTGTGTTACTGGTTTCTATATTTACCTTCCTATACTTTTAATCATTATATCATATCATATTACTATCCATTTTTAAAAAAGGAAACTGTAAGACAGCCTCAGGCACATCTTCTAAGAGGTATTCCAGAAGGTGCTGTGATCATAGGAGATAACAGCTCCATGCTGTCTTTGCCCCTCAAGATTTCCCATGGGACAAAGTATGGAGGTAGAAGACAGCTTTATTGATGACCATGACCAAGTGTAGCAGGCCTGTGCTCATGTGTGTGTGTCTTCTTTTTTTTTTTTTTTTTGAGTTGGAGTCTCTGTTGCCCAGGCTGGAGTGCAGTGGCACGCTCCTGGCCACTGCAGCCTCAACCTGCTGGGCTCAGGCGATCCTTCCGCCTCAGCCTTCCAAGTAGCTGGAACTACAGGCATGCATCTCCACGCCTGGCTCATTTGTTGATTTATTGAAGAGACGAGGTCTCACCAAGTTTCCAGAGCTGATCTCAAACCCCTAGGTTCAGGCAATCCTCTCGCCTCCACCTCCCAAAGTGCTGGAATTATAGGTAAGTCCCGGCATGTGTCCTAGTTTTACGAAAAAAGTTTTAAAAGTGAAATAAATAAATCAGTAAAGAATGTTTTAAATAGAAAAAAGCTTACATAATAAGAACAGAAAGAAAATATTTTTGTTCAGCTGTACTGTGTTTTATATTGAAGAAAAATATTTTAAATGAAACTGTATAGCCTAAGCACACCTTGTTTGTAGCCTACAGTGGTGTAGCAGTGTCTGAGGCCATTACATTCACTCACCACTCTCTGGTTCACCTGAGCAACTTCCAGCCCTGCAAGCTCCGTGTGTGGTAAGTATCCTACACAGGTGACCCTCTCCTATCTCCTTATGCTGCCTTTGTACTGTACCTTTTCTGCATTTACCCATGTGTAGGTACATGAACACTCACCTGTGTGTCCCAACTGCCTGCCATACTCAGTGCAGCATGCTACTCAGTACAGTAACATGCTACACAGGTGTGCAGCTGTAGTAATAGTCTAGACCACAGAGCCCAGGTATGTAATAGACTCTATCATCTAGGTTCGCGAGGTGCACTCTATGATCTTCAAACAACTATGAAATCACCCAACAACACATTTCTCCGAATGTATCCTCCTGGTTAAGCAACACATAACTGTCTGCAGGAGGACGTGTGTGGGTGATACACACATACTGTGCCATTTTACATGAGGGCCTTGAGCATCCGGGGATTTGGGTGTCCACAGGAGTCTGGAATGCATTCCTGCAGGTACTGAGGAATGATGGAACATCATTCTCCCCACCAATCACTTCCGTTTCATTTTTGCTTTCCACGGCTGGGGAGACCCTCCTTTATACGACCCATCTCAGGCCCCAAACATTCAGAGACTTTCAGAAGATTCCTTTTGCTCTAATAAAATGCACAATAAAGCCAATTTCTCCGAGATTTTCTGTTTTTCTTGTCTTTTTTTTATTTTTAGAAAGCAGGATTTATTGAGAGGACAATAAATAAACCAGAGAGGGAGGGAACCCGATGGGGTTGTCCCAAAATTTTCTGTTTTCAGAACTCAACTGGCCAGTGAAAAAAGAAGTCCTTCTCCTTAGCTCTGCTCTGCTTCCACTGAGTGCCGAGGACAAGTCTGTCCACCTGTTTAAGAGGGTGTGAAGGCTGCAGGCAGATAATTAGAAAGTTGTACGTCAAGAAGAAGAAGATTGAGAAGATATATGATAAGTGAAGTTGATAAAGTCATGACGGATTTACCTGAATGAAAATAGATTCCACTATGAAATCCCAACAATCAGCCCTCTGAATTTTGCAGAAATCAATTTTAGGGTGACCGAATTACTATTGTGACTAGTACTTCGATGAACACTGGTGTGTGCATACATATCTGTTTAATTATCTACATCAGCCGGGCATGATGGCTCAAGCCTGTAATCCAAGCACTTTAGGGGGTCGAAGGAGGAGGATCACTTGAACCCAGGAGTTCAAGACGAGCCTAAGAAACATAGTGAGCCGGGCTCGGTGGCTCAGCCTGTAATCCCGCGCCTTTGGGAGGCTGAGGTGAGTGGATTGCCTGAGCCCGCGGGTTCGAGACCCACCTGGGCAGTGAGACCTCATCTCTACAATAAATCAAAAAATCAGCTGGGCATGGTAGCGCACGCCTGTAATTCCGGCTACTCGGAAGGCTGAGGCGGAAGGATCACCAGAGCCCAGCAGGTCGAGGCTGCGGTGGCCGGGAGCGGCCACTGCACTCCAGTCTGGGTGACAGAGTGAGACTCCAACGCAAAAAAAAAAAAGAAAAGAAAAAGAAACATAGTGATACCTCCTCTCTATCAAAAAGTTTTTTTAAAAAATTACCAAGAATGGTGGTATGCGCCTGTAGGCCCAGCTACTGGGGAGGCTGAGGCAGAAGGATTGCCTGACATAGGAGGTCGAGGCTGCAATGAGCTGTAATCGTGCCGCTGCACTTCAGCCTGGGCAACAGAGTGAGACTCCAAATCAAAAGGTAATAGTCCCTACTTACACATATTTGGGGTTGCTACCTAGAAGTGAGGCTGAATCCTGTGATATTTCTATGTTGAAGCTTTTGAGGAACCACCCAAGTGTCACCAGTCCTCAGTCCTTGTTGCGAGGCTGAGTGGCGTTTGAAACGGCTGCTTCTCCCCCTTTCTTAGCGGGGTCTTCTGGGACAGCCAGCAAGCAGTACTCACAAGCTACTGCCCTTCTGACTCCCTTCCCAGTGCTCCTTTCATCCTTTCTTCTAGAGAATGCTGTGTCTCAGGGTCCTGGGTCTTCCCCTTCTGTACCCTCACCCACCTCCCTGGTGATCACCTCCAAGTATGCGCCTTGACATTCCACCTGCACCATGGTGCTTCTCAAACTCAGCCTCCACCAGGGACTCTTTCCTGAACTCCGGAAGTTCTCTCCAACCTACTCTCTTGGCTCCACCCCTTCTGCTGCCTTTGACTGGTCTGCTCCTACTTACTGCAGATCTCAGTTCAAAGTACCAGACACTCTTTCATGGCTTTTGTCCCCTTCGTTAAAATGGCTTAATAGTTGGGATGGGGTGGCTCACAGGAATTTTGTCCATCTCACTAATGCCCAGAAATTACTTCAGCTGCAAATTACAAGCTGCAAATTTCCAAACTGCAAATTACAAGCTCCCAGTGGGCTGAGCCCCCATCTGGGCCCCCACAGGGTTTCACGGAGAGTATGCATCCAACGAGCACCTAATTACAAATGAGTAAACCACAGGTCAAGTGTTTTAGGTGTTCAGGTTGAAATAGCCAAACTGGGCCAGGCTTGGTGGCTCAGTCTGTAATCTCAGCACTTTGGGAGGCCGAGGCAAGTGGATTGCCTGAGTCCATGGGTTCGAGATCAGCCCAGGCAACTTAGCGAGACCTCGTCTCTACAATCAATCAAAAATTAGCCGGCCATGGTAGTGCGCACCTGCAGTTCCGGCTACTTGGAAGGCTGAGGCGGAAGGATGACCAGAGCCCAGCATGTCGAGGCTGCGGTGGCCGGGAGCATGCCACTGTACTCCAGTCTGGGCGACAGAGTGAGACTCCAACTCAAAAAAAAAGAAAGAAAGAAAGAAGCAAACCAAAGGGAAAGAGCACAATCTGTCCAAGCAGAGAGCCTGTCTGTTAGCTTAAACCTGGCGAGGTGATTTTAGTGACTCACACCTCTAATCCCAGCACTTTGGGAGGCTGAGGCAGGAGAATTGCTTGAGACCAAGAGTTTGAGACCAACCTGGGAAACACAGTGAGACCTAGTCTCTACAAAACATCAGGAAACAAAATCTGCTAGACGTGGTGGTGGGTTGCTCTGATTTCTGACACTGGGTGAAGCGCAGGATAAAGGCGGGATCTGCCCATGCAGGTATCAGGGACAGGTGCTCTTCAGGAAGAAACAAGGCAAAGAAAGGCCAGAATCCGGAGGGGCTTGACTGTACCCAGAAACAACAAGGAGGCCTATGAAGCCACAGTGGAAGGCAAAGGGCCCTGGCTGTGGTCTCTAGTATGTTTCACAGGGTTCTGATAAGACCGGGAGCCACAGGGAAGGTCACAGCAGGGGAGGGTCCGGTTATGACTTCAAGGAGCACCAGCTGCTGATGTGCAGAGA